>NC_072738.1:148591804-148819641 GCF_026930045.1 Uloborus diversus | reverse complement strand
TTTATTAACTTCTCTGGGTACAGAATTGAGCACAAAAGCACAGTAAATCATGACCCAGAGTAAGAAATGCTTGTGTGAAAAAAAAAAAAAAAAAAAAAAAAACGAGATATCGCCATCTTAATTTTGGTTTTGTGCCCTTTTGATCGAAAACCTGAATGTTGAGAATTCCAATTTCACCAAAACCCTAATATTTCACTTCTCATATTTTCTTATCGAAGTACATGAACCTATAAGTAGTGGATTAAAATTTGAGGATTTTTGACATATGTTCCTTTGGATCTAAAAGTCTTCGTACTACAGATTCTTTCAGGATATGTCCCCTTTTTGTTCAAAAGAAAACGTGCAGAGGACGGATTTGTTACCCTTTGATCAAAAAGCCCACACTTTAACCCTTAAATAAAATAGGATTTTGCACGTTTGGACTCTTTGAGAGTAAGTGATTTGACCAAGATCATCTGAAAAATTTAGAAACTCATAAAAACTTATTTTTTCTAAAAAGTGGATATGTTCTCTTTTGATAAATTACTCCTCAAATGTCCATTGGAAGGGGGGTTAAGAAAAAAATAGGAACGTCAAAAAATTGATTTTGCACTTGTAGAGTTAAAATATATGCATTCACATAAATTCAGTTAATCATCGCCGAAAGATTTTTTTTTTTTAGAAGTGTGAAAGCTCGTGAATAATCGAGAGTTTGCTGTACTTCGTAGGATTAGGTTCAGAATTGTTCCTAGTAATTATTGCAGCAGTGGACCACTTCATTCAAACTAGCAGCAGAACAGGCACTACTTACAGGTGTTCTATTTCTTCCCACATCGTTAAAATCAAGCTTTTCACAATTCGGGTGACTATATTGAAGTATTGTAAAGCTTGGTGTCATATATCACGTTTGTATTAGATGTAATTAAATAGTTGCTAGTGTTAAAGTTTTAGCCATCGCACATAGGAATATTTGGTCAGTAAAACTGGACAAAAACCAAAATACAAAAGTTTGACGAAAGTTGTTTTAAGCCTGCTTTATTCAAGTCAGATAACTGTTCTATCAAAGGACAGCAGTAAAAATCTCACCAGTTGCATTTCCGGTGGTGTACTGTACGCTAGTCGGAACTTGGACATTGTTGGAACCTCTCGCTTTAAACTTTCGACGCTTTTCGTGCTAAGTCTCCGTTTTATTGTTACTGTATTTGAATGCGATGGAATTTAGTAAAACGAACTTTTGAGTGGAAAAAGGAGGTATATAACTCCATCTAAAATCCTGCTTCGTTGAAATTCTTTTAACATTTGTCATTATGAAATTAAATAAACGCATCACCGAGTACATTTTTCATGGTAATTTTCACGAGTGGATTGTAACAGATGCAGACTAAACAGGCACTTAGGAAATTCTAACCCCTACTAAAGAAGTGGTAGTAGACCTAGGCAGCTCTAAAGAACAAAGTCGTTTTTCCATAGGAGGAGTAAATATGATGATCGCAAGACGCAAGCACGCTGTAATAAATACTAGATGAGCAACCGTTTAATTGCAGTAAGTGTATAGAAGAGGAAAAAAAGATAATAATTTTCTAAGAAATATCTTTTTCCCTTTAAATAAACCCCTTATTTTGATCGAGTAGCAAGTTTCAGAGCATTATATGAGAAAAAAATCGCATCAAATAATTTTGTCCGTTTTTTTGATACAAATACTCCTATGTGCATCGTATGAATATAATTTGACTTGTTTCTATAGTCTTTCAAATATCTCCCCCCCCCCCCTTTTTCTATGTGTTCGTCTTAGATATTTTACAATTGCACTTCAAAATCGCGGCGTGAATTGCGATTAATATTCTACTTATATTATTGAACAATCTGAAAAAGTTAAAAAAAAATAAAATAATAATAATAATATTCATCTTACGAAATAACGGCAGAGAAGAATTTCACTCAGAAAGTTATCTTTCAACAATGTTTCAGAGATATGCAAAGCTTTTATGCCTTTCATACTAAATAATAAGAATATCGGAGTCAGAAAAAGTTTTTCATGCCGTGCCTATGAATAAATTATTTTCAACGAGAAATTTTTCCCAGATTTTCTGAAAGAATAGGCAGTAAAGTTTTATCAAGTAAGGAAATTCATTTTTAGGATATGCAGCATGCGGTGTGCAATTTTCATTTTAAAATTTTTGTCTTAGAGCTATTCTGGTATTTCTCACTACTAAAACAAAACAAACCAAATTATTTTTAAAGAAAGTTTTGCGAAGTTATATTCCTGCCAAAAAACAAACTATTGATCCTGCCCAGCAAACACTAATGTAGCGGAAAATCGACCTTTTTAAAAGTCACAGAACCACAATCTTTAAAGAAAAACAAGCTGCGTCGCCCGGCTTTGCACGGTCTTACCTGAAAAATATAAAGTTATGTCAAGTGACGCATGTTCAACACTCAGACTTAAAAAAAAAAAAAAGCATTGAAATTTTGCGTCAGATTGCGAAAAATAGCCAAAAAAAAATAATTTCAAATCATCCGATTACTGGAAAAGCCTTTAAAACAAAAGCAAGAATTTTACTTGTTCATATTTGAGAAAAACGAATGGCAAACAGGACCTTTCTTTTCAATGATTTCTTCACGCTACAAAATTTTAATAAAAGCATTGTTACGGAAAGTTGAGATGAAGCACTCAATACGAGTTTGAATGGAGGAAAGCCTTCGAAAAGTAGGATTTTATGTCGAAAACTAAGTGTCATAATTAATAGTGTTTAATTGATATATCCGCTAATTATTATTATCGGAGGATTATGTTAAATAGCCAAACATAAAGACGGGAAGATTATGAATCCATCGATACCTGGTTCGATGGTCAGTTCACTGTCGTTCGGGAGAAGTAACTCGGACATAGATGACTACATACATAGATGACTACATTGGTACATACATAGATACATTTACTCAGTTTTTAATTATATAAGACTTGCTGCGTCACCCGCTTTGCACGGTCCACCTCGAAAATAAAAGTTCTGTCAAGTGACGCGAGTTCAACACTCGGGCATTGAACCAAAAAAAAAAAAAGTCAGTGATATTTTGCGGCAGATTGCGGAAAACCCCCCAAAAAGTAAACATTTTAAATCCCCTGATTGCAGGAAAAGCCTCAAAACAAAAACAAGAATTTTACCTGTTCATATTCTTGAAAAAAATGGCAACAGATCTTTTATCTCAATGATTTTCTTCACCGCTATACATTTTAGTAAAAAGCGTTGTTGCGGAAAGTGAGATGAAGCACTGAATAATAATTTGAATGGAGGAAAGCCTTCGAAAAATAGGGATTTTATGTCGAAATCCAAGCTTCATAATTAATAGTTTTTAACTGATATCTCCGCTAATTATTATCGGAGGATTATGTTAAACTAGCAAAAATACCCGGCGTTGCCCTGCGTCAGTAACAATTATGAGAAAAAATCGTTACTTGCTTTTGTTTTCTGGTTTAAGTGAAAGAATTTAAAACATCTTTTTGACGTGATTAAAAATCGAGTTATCTTCCTTACCCATAAAACTAAAATAGCAATAAGTATAAAGAACAAAATAGTATTGATTTAGAACGAAAGCACTATATTTAAGCATATACAAATTTCCAAAACATGAAATTAATCTTCTCATGTTTAAAAAGATTAATCTGTTGATATTTTTTTTTTTAACATGGAGTCTAAAACCTTCTCTGTATTGCTATTGAAGTACGAAGTTTAAAAAAAAATATATAGCCGCGCTCGTAATCCCCTTATACTTGCTTTAGTTATTTTGGGAAATTTCAATCATTGTGGGCTTTTGGTGCGATTTTACCGAATTTGCGGGAATCGTTTTCGGATACCTTCGATGATGCTCCCTCCTTCTTTCCTTACTTTGTAAAACGATATGATATTAATGATATATCAGATCGATACGATATGATGTAATATGATATTTCGTTACTGAGATATTATCGCCAGGTGCTGAGATACTTTTGGTCACCATAAAATGGCGCTAAAGAGTTTCATCCGAAATGTTTCCAAAATAAGTAGTAAAATTTGGCAATTGTTTGAAATTGTAGCAAAAAGGAAAATTAATGGAAGTGTTTGTGCTGTTTATGGATTTGCCTAATTTAGTTGCTGGATTATTTAACACAGTAAAAAAAAGTTTTTTAAAGTGTCTTTGATTGGCGATATTTTGTTTACATGGTGAAAGCTGAGAAACATTATGACGTAGTCTTCGGCTTCAAAAACAGCGACGTTGAAAAAACTGCCAAATGCATCAGCTACGGAAATCTTTCTGCAAAAGTTTTGGCGATCTGCTGGTTGATTGGATAATGAGTAAGTGCTCAATCAGCATAAATAATAATAAAAACCATTTATTACATTAAAGTTCCGTTTAAAATGGAAAATGATCAGCCAAATCATATATTATTTGCCAATCTTGTGCAAAAATCTTACTTCAAGATTTGACTTGAGAAAAGCCTTGAACAGTCACGAAAAGCAAAGAATAGTCAACAATACAACAATTGTCGCTATCGACAGGGAGTTGAGATGATACACTAAATACTGTATTGAGTTGAGGAAAGCCTTCGAACATGGAACTAAAAAGCTCATAACTCATTTTTTATTCTACTTAGAAATTTCGAATAGGTGCCATCTTCAGCAGAAAAATCAGAGGCTTTCGATGGACATATAATGTAAATATGTGCAAGTATTTTTTCATCCCTATATTAGAGAAATTATACGAAAATTGTATTTTATTGCTCCCCTAAGGGGGTTTTGCCCCCCCATAAACGGGACGAAAAACTAGGGTCGCGCTGGGATGTGTGTTATTCTGATGCATAAGCTATATTATTGTAAAGTTTACATCAAAATCCGTTCATTAGTTTTTGCGTGAAAGAGTAACAAACATCCATACATCCATACAGACAAACTTTCGCATATATACTATTAGTAAGATAGCCAAACATGAAGACGGGAAGATTACGAATCCATCCATACCTGGTTCGATGATCAGTTCACTGTTGTTCGGGAGAAGAAGCTTGGACATACATAGATACGCTCAGTTTTTTAATTATATAAGAGATTTTTAAAAGATAATTAATTAATGATCTGGGGGTATTCTCCGATTAATATCCAAACATGTTCACACAAGATAAATATTTTATAATAGATTATAATAGATTTGTGCTGAAAAGTAAAGTAAGAAATAACAACGTCAAAAAGCGCAAATTGCAGATTAACTGCACACGCGTGTTTTGGCGTTACAAGGAACGCCTTTATCAATGCAAAAGAAATGAGCTTATGGATGAAAAGACATTCACGTCTTTATCTTATTACTATTATCAACATTAAATCGAGAGATCTTCATAAAATTGATTAAAAGATGATTGCTTTACCAAATTTCAAAACAAAACCCATAGTCTTCTGTTAGATTTGAGCATTTATACAATTGTCGGCTCCCTTTTTTGACGAAAATATTTATTTACTCTTTTTTTGAGCAATCACATTGCTTATTGTTCTCACTCGACGGTTTTTGATGTTCCTAAGATTTTATTTTCCCCTCGCCTCCCTCTGCAGCACCACCGTCGGCCGGCCGCCTCACGATGCTGCTCCTCTAGCGAAAACCGTCTCCCAGGGTTGCGCCACTTACTTGCCTACACCTACACATACACACACACGCGCTTACACACACACACCTACACATACCCCCACACAAACACACATACCACAACTACCCACGCACACAAACACACATGCCTACATACACATACCCCCCACACACAAACAAACATACCCCCCTCCCCCACCACACACAAACACGCGTACATGCACACACACACACACTCGTGATTGCGAAAAACATAATTTGAATTCAAGATGTCAAAGTTCAATGTCAAAGTATTAATTTTTTTTTCTTTTGCAGAAAGAAACACTTGTGCCGTCAAGTTTAACCACAGAGAGATGGCGGATGAGCTTGAAGCAAAAAATAACAAGCAGCCTATTACAAACATTATTTTAGTATACATTAGGGTCAGCAAGAACGTGACGTGCCTCTTACTACTCGGCGCTTTCTTGCTGATTCTACCTATTACAAATGCTTCTCTTCAAGGTCATCCGCCCGTCTCTCTGTAGTCAAGCTATAGTTTACACACCTATTTATACTGTAAAGGTATGTAAGAGTACATTGCTTGGGGGAGGAGATTTGGGTGAAAAGATCAAAACGAATCAATTAGAAGTAAAAGAGGTTGACCTGGTTGAGTCAGGTAGAGATCAAATCCAAGCTAAATAATTAGTCTAAATCAGCAGAGGGCGAATGTCATAGAGAGTTTATAGAGTCTTGCACTGTTGCAGACAACCCATTTAAGAAAAAAACTACATCAGATTTTTAACGTGATTATAATTATTTTTAATGTTTTGATTTTTATTTCAAGTACTGCCTGACCATCGATTATATGGAAAGACTAATATCCGGTTTATAGGCGGAAATGGACGCATCTATTAGTTTATTGGGGTGTTGGTTGGTTACAGATGTGTACATTGGCCTCTTTATTCTTTAGCCCCAGTTTTGTAAATATACTCACGGGATTTTTTTTTTTTTTTTAAATCTAAAGTATATTCGATCACAATATTTCCACTACAAAAATGAATTGATTTATTTATTCACAAGTTTTGAGCATACCATTTTGCTTGTACATTCCCGAACGAAATGAAACATCTTATTTTCTTTTTGTTGTTTCCATAGTAACTATTTTATTTCCCCTCATTTTATTTCAGAGAAGGCAATAAATGAATAAGACCCTAGTGACATTATAAAACGCGTGTATCAATATCCCATCGCTCTTTTTCCTTCTCTCCTGCTAGATTCATTCAGATGGAATCGTCTTTACTTGGCCGATTGCCAAATTACATACAATTCATGGTCTAACAGTAGTATTTTTCACTACGTTAGTACACTTGTAGGTTTGCACTTTCCTAGTTCGGAGAAGATTAGACTATTTAAAACTTTGTGCTAATTCACTAGCGCAGCCAGAATTTAATTCCTGAGAGTTGAGGATTCAACTCTAACAGAATCGAAATTATAAAATGCCGTCATGTTGGTGGAGTTATTTTTCGTTATCTGACAAAAGGAATTAATTGTCTGTGTTGTTCTTCATTATTTTTTCAAAATGACTCAAAGTAATATTATGTTATTTAGTTGATAAGTTCGAGGTCACTGATATTTCTTTCGTTATTTTTAACCCCTTTTGGGACGAGGTTTTTTTTTTCGGAAAAAGGGTAAAAGGTGAGCACGTTTTTTTTTTGAGAGAAAATGAATGTATAGGTATAGTATCAGGTTTTCCCCCCTCAATTTCAGGTGACTTGGGACCGGGGAGAGGGGGAGGTTGAAGAGAGAGTTATAAAAATATTATGCAAAAAAAGTATAAATGATTAAATGTTTGTTTTGAATTTCAAAACACTAAAATTATATTGTCATAGTTACAGTCTGGCCACCGGTGATATGGAAAGGAAAACATCCGGTTAAAAGGCGGAAATGGATGTGCGATTTGGCCTCTTTATTATTTAGAAGAATTTTCGTAAAAATGACAATTTGTTCATTGCAAATACATTTTTAAAACTATACTATATTCGACCTATAATCTCACTACAAAAAATAATTAATTTGTTTACTTTTTACAACATAATTTGTTGCTTGCCATTCTACTTTTCCATTTCCGGATGAAATAAAAACCGTTTATCTTCTTATCGAAATTTCACCCGTCATACCTTGACGGGCGATTTTATAAACAGTTAATAATTCCCAATCATTGATTTTTAAATAAATAAGAATATATTTCATTGCTTTCTATATTTAAAAACAAACAACTGGAAAACTGATAATCAGTTTTTTTTCTTGTTCCTACCCTTTAATCTTTCCCGTTATAAACGCCAAAGAAAACACTCGGTAGATTTCAAACTACTACAAAGTCATTCCTTCCTTACTAATAGAAAGTTCCGCGAAAACCTTAAATAAATTCTATTAGCACATACTTCAGAAAGAAAAGGCGGAAAAAGTTTATATCTTAGTATCTTCTTAACTATCATTCAAACATACTGTTTTCGACCAAGAAACTAGAATTTCTCTGAAGTAATCTATTTCTAGAATAGCTTAAAGATATTTCATTTTCACCTTAGATAAGAGTTTGAGTCAAGTATAAAATCTGATGGGATAAAGTGGTCATAAAATACAGGTTTTTCCATAGTAGATGGATAATAAACATAAGGATTCCTGTGACCACTTCAAATTTTTTGAAGTTATGCTTCTTATAGTCTAAGGTCCCACTAGGTTTGACCTACCCTCATCGAGTTTCCTAAAAATGTTACCATGGATGAAGAGTAAAAGTTGTAAATAAAACGTGAAAGTAAGTATTCTACCTCTTTCAGGTGACTTAATCAGGATTGCCAGGGGGTTGAAAGGTGTCTAAAAATGAGAAATTTACTCTCACCGAGTTTCCGAAAATCGTTATCTTAAATGAAGAGTAAAAGATGGAAATAAAACACTAAACTATAAGGTTGCCTACCTTTTTCCGGTCCCTAGCAGGGTTGTCACAGTGTAAAAGGTTTTCAATGAGGGAGATAATTTACCCCTCATTTCGAGTTTGTGGAAATTTTTCTCATAATGAAGAGTAAAAGCTGTAAATGAAACGCTGAAGTAAGGTTGCCTACCTGTTGCGTGTGAACTAATCAGGGTTGCCAGGGTCTAAAAGGTGCCCAAAAGTGAGTAATTGACCCTTATCGAGTTACCAAAAAGTGTTGTCATAAATGAAGAGTAAAAGCTGTAAAAAAACCCCTTTAAAGTAAGGTTGCCTCCCTGTTGCGTGTGAACTAATCAGGATTGCCAGGGCTAAAATGTGCCCAAAAAATGAGTAATTTACACTCATCGAGTTTCCAAAAAATGTTGTCGTAAATAAAGAGTAAATATAATATAACTCGGTTTGATAAAACTCGAATGTTATATTTTGAAAAGGTGGAATTTTATTTTTGTTTAATACATTCTGTTAACGGTTGATAACTGTAATAAGTTTTTACTTTGTTTTTATAAAGCTTGATTTCGATAGAACACGGTACACATCCCTTGATTTACATTATTTCTAAGTCTCGTATAACACGGTTTCGATATAACGCGGTTCATATTGACCTGATTTTTCTCATGCACATAAATAATTAGTATTAAAAAATAAGTAAAAATGTTATTTAAAAAAAAGTCTCGTATAACGCGGTTTCGATACTACACGGAACGAATTAACCGTGTTATACGAGGGACACACCCCTGTACTTTAATTTATGATGTGTACAATTTTTTAAAACCTCCTCTGTATTCGTTTATAGTGGCAGCGAAAGAGGTCAAAGCCTTTAGCAGACGGAGTTAATTCCCCGCTGCGGCAGTTAGTCTTCATATGACACGTGCGGCAATGCCACAGATAAGTTTGACGTTCAGTTTCCCACCAGATGGAGGCACATGGGCTCTCTTCGATACGAAACTGCCCCAGTAATTTAATTTGGCCAAGAGCATCCGGACAAATAGGCATTGATGATACTTTGGAAGAAAAAAAATAATAATAACTAATGATTTTTTTTTTTAAATTAACTGACGAAAATTTTAAGATAAGAATTTTGATCTTTCACTACAACCGAAAGCCAAAACCGATGTTAGTTGAACTCTTTTGCTCATTAAAATTTAACTTATGTTCTTAGAATACAAAAATCCTTACATGGTTTCAGAGGGAACGTGAAATTCGCTTCCTAAGAAAGTGAAACTTACAGAGAGGAGTTTACTTGGCACGCACCAGACCAATAGTTAAAAAGCAGCAGCATCATCATCAAAATTGGAATTTTTTTCCTGTCTAAAATATTCAGGTAAAATTTTGCTTTCAGTGATGTAAATTAATACCGGTTATGTTTGTTGATGCAACCCAAAAAAATGAGGGTACTTCATTACTTGACAAGTCTCCAGTGTCAGAGTCGTAGTCTTGCAGTCGGAGTTGGACTCATTTGAGAAAACAAGAGATGGAGTAGGAAGACGAAAACTTTAAAGTTCTAAAAGTTGAAAACAACCATTTTTCCTCTGGATCCTGAACTTTGCCAGAGTTGCGGAGTTCGAGGTAGTCGGACAGATTTTGGGCTAAAGGGATCTAAGTCGAAGATTCTGAAATCTCAGATGTGGAATCGGAGCAGGAGTCCGTCAGTTTTCCCCCCCGATTCCGCAACCTGGTAATTAACAGTAAGCATATAATACTACAAGCAGTACCCGCGCGGCTTTGCCCGCAGTAGAAAATTAAAAGGTCATTGGTTCGCCTGTCTATTTACAAATAATGGATGAAGAATTTCTCGCCAATTTGCTATGTTCATTTGCTCGTCCATGTCATGGTAAGTTACTCGTCCATGTTATAGTAATTCGCTCGGTGCAGAGGAATTAAATCCACCAATGGTGGTAAAAATAAAATCATAGAAAAAGAAACAAAATCGAATTTTCGGAAAAGTGCTCATTCCTATGCTGCGAACTAATTTTGTGCCAAATTTCATGAAAATCCGCCGAATGGTCAAGGCGCTATGCTTATAACATTGATCCAGAGATCCAGAGACATACTTTCAGCTTTATTATTAGTAAAAGATAAACGATATTTCATAGCAGCAATTAAAAGAGTAGATCAATATCGCCCCAGGAACTGCGGCGGCAAAAATGTTGGGAGTTATTTCTATCTCATTCTTTCACTACACTGATTAAATTAGATGAAAATGGAACAACGTTTTAAAAGCACAAAAAGGATAAAAAGTTTTTAAAAACGCAGACATGTTCGGAGGCAATAGCCTCCTTTCTCAGTGCGAAATGAACAAAAGGATGACTAAAGGTCAAGGGAGAGTTTAAATGCGTAACTGGAAAAACATTGACCAATCAGCTATCAGCGAGAGTGCTGAGGCAAAATATGACGTATTCTAACATGTAAGACTGAATAAGATTGGAGAAAAAATGCGGAACAGCAAAAGACTCATTGCAAAGATTATTTAAGTTTTTATGAATGTAAAAGGATTCCAGAAAATCTAATTCACCTACTGTTGTAGGTTTGCCAAAGATCTTGGCTTCCGAAAAGAGAAAATTGTGCCCTGTGTCCCAACAATGTTTAGCAATTGAAGATTTGTTCAGTTCCTGTTTTATAACGTGGTTTTCATGTTCTTTCAAACGAAATTTAAGTAAACGCCTTGTCTGTCCCACGTAACCGATATTACATTGACAAGGAATGTGATATATGCCCCACTGATCAAGTGGTTGGATTGGGTCCTTCAGTTTGGAAAAAGAAAGTTTATTTATGGGACTGTAAATTACGCGAAAGTCAAATGAGATTTCCGTAGTCTTTCGCCTATTCCTGTCGTCCGAAAAACGATTACTTTCAGGAACATCATCTACAACCTGTCTCTGGCACTGTCCCACTCGAGTGTTATCTAGTCCTGGGTGGTGGCATCCACGCCCCCCCCCCCCCCAAATCGACTTTACAGGGTGCGATTGTAAAGTAATCGAACTTTTGCCGCCGTCACGTCGTTTATCACGTTGCAATCACGGGGAGCACTCCACGGGCATAAGGCCCTCTAAAGAGCAAAATAAAAATATCTTTCGTAATTCTATTCATCTCTAAGGGGCCCCCAAAAATTCTTTGCAGACGGGCCCCCAAGCCTGTAAAACCCGCCACTGTTAGTCATAGAAGGTTGTGAAAAGATCTTCATAGTGGAATTATGGAATTTAAATAATGTAAACAAAACATTTCTCTGACCATTTAAATTAATCCTAGAGAAGGCATCGTTCATCTCATCTGAATCCCTTTCAAACAACAAATCAAGCAATATTGGTAACGTTGAATAAAAATTTTCCCGCCGAGAAATACAGGTTGCGATTGCAAAGTAACCGAACTTTTGCTGCCGCGCGGCTTCCAGGCGTCAAAAAAGAATGCATTGAAAATACAGGTTGCGAGTGCAAAGTAACCGAACTTTTGCTGCCGCGCGGCTTCCAGGCGTCAAAAAAGAATGCATTGTTGGGCGGGAAATATGCGTCTGTGTGATCTTGCTCTGTCTTGCCCAACCGTTGGTGCGCTGCGCTCAGCGGTTGAGTATCAGAGGCAGGCCCGTGTCCAGATTTTCATAAAGGGAGGGGTTTTAATCTTACTTGGGGGTGGGGAGAATTTCAATCCCTCACAACCTTTATTAGTTTTACTACAAATTATCGATCCCAGTATGGCGTTTATGCACCTGCAAGTTCTGCAGTAACCCCCCCCCCCCCTTCCCCTAGAAGAATAATTCTTGCTGCTCAAGTGACCAAAGTATTCCTTCATTTTACAGGTTCACTTTTATCAAACCTTGTTTGTTTCTTTTTAATTAAATCTGTTAACTATGCGGTTTATTGCCAACAAGTATTAAAAACTCTCCACGAATTCTTTTTATGTTAAGAGAATGCATATCAGATTTTATGTTCTGAAATAAGACTTAGAACGAGCCTATTGTAGGTGCAAATTACATTACTAAACACCATCACTAATACATCTTCATAGCTGCAACGTATGCCAAATCCATCATTACCTCCTTACAATAAGCAATATTAATGCTTTGTATTGGTAGATAATGCACGGTTCTACCACCAGTTTTTTCCAAACTATTATTTCAGTCGGCAAAGCTTTAACAGTTGTAAATTATTGCACTTTTGAATGTTATGCAAAAATTTCTAAGTTATAAGAGAAAGAAATGCAAGCATTTAGGTCCAACTGAGTTGAATTAGAGGGGAAAAAATACAGAATTATTGAGTTAAAATTACAGAAAAACTTCAGAGAGAAGGGGGGGGGAGGGAAACGCTAAACGCAGGCTTTCACATTAAAGTTAATTTAAGTCAATCGTTCTGTCGTCTTCATTTGACATACTTTTTTTTTTCAATGGGAGGGGTTTAACCCCTAAAACCCTCCCCTTGGACACGGCTCTGATCAGAGGCGTAGCGTGACGAAACATTTTGGGGGGGGCACAGGCCTCTAACGTCAGGGCAGATCCCCCCCCCCCCCACTAACTTAGATTATAGCAGTACACTACACACACACATTAACAATTCCTCGGAAGAAAAAAATAGTATGTTGAGATGACTCAATTTTAGAAGAAACAAAGATTCTGTTCAAACCTGTTGGGTTTTATGCTAAAAATCACGAGTTTCAAAAAGTTTTCTCGCACTAATTAAAACGAAGGAATATTGTTTTTCGCTCTTGCAGTGAGTATGATTTTAAAAATAATATTTATTTATCAAAATAATACGTGTTTCTTGATTAACTACACAAAATTTTTAATTTAGCAATTTAAATAAACAATCTTATAAAGGAGGTTAGAACAACATTATGATTTCACAATTTATGTTTATTATTACTGTGCTTCTTCTTAAGTGGTACGACAGCCCCGGGTGGGCCGTGGCCATTTCAGGAATTCATTGATTACTGAAAGCTTGTTTTTAATCTCCCTAGAAAGGAAATATAGCGTGTTAAGCATTATTTTGAAAAATATTACGTATAAAGTACGGTTATGAAAGTAAGTAATTTTATTGTCGCTGCATCATTCGATGTCTTTCTTATTTAAAGGTTGAGTCCGGTTCCGGGCCATTTCCTTGAAACTCAAAAGTAAACAAGAATGAAAACCAAAGTTATTCCCTTCTGTTCAAAATACTCATTAAATCAATTCCATATATGATTGTGTGTGTAATTAATGTCAAATTATGACTGCTTCTATTTATATTTCTAAGTAATAGAATTGGCTATTTTTAAGCTTGTACACCCCCGATTGAGAAATATCTTGTTCTGCTATTAGAAAAGACATATAAAGAATGAATGCACGCAGTCGACAAACGTCGCAGATTCTCAAGAAAGGACTATTTCTTAATTGAGGCGGAATTTTTTTTTTTAAATAAGTAAAAAATCTTAAATTCTTGAGAATAAATTTGTACTGTATTTCACGGATTCTGGCGGATATAGTCCATATGTAACAGGTATTTGTAACTTTAAGCTCAGCATCTTTTTTTTTTTTTGCATTTTTACGAATGACCTAATTTTGATTTATTTCGCAATATATTTTTTGAAGCATTTTAAACCTGTATCGAATAGGGCTGAATTCTTTTCCCGTGCTAATGCGTAGTAACAGTTAATAAGCAAACCCATCTTAGTTACAGCTCTTATTGTAAAACTAGTATGTTGTGGCCATCACGAAACTTTCTTCTATATTTTTCTTTCTTTTTTTTTTTTCTGATCCCGCCCCATGCTTGACGAGGAAGCAATATTCCCAACAAAAACAAAATGACACATGCAAAAACTTGACGACTATCCCAATGTCTGAATTATTGCAAAAGCAAAGCAAAGAGCGAAAATTGAAAGTTATTTTAAAAGCCTTGCTTGAATGAATTACAAATATTTTATTTGTTAACAAACATAAGAATGGCAACAGTTCAAAATTTTAAATCATTGAGATAATATTTCCTATCATTTCCATACAATTAAAATCACGAGAAATACGCAGACGACAATCTATTACGATTTATCTTTCTTATTGTTGCATTAATAAAAATATTTTTATTCGCAAAAAAAAAAAAAATCAACACCTCTTGGAGCGATCGGCGTCAAAATAGAACCAAAGCCTGTTTACATATGGATTCACATATATTCCAAATTTCCAACCAGAACGTAGCATTACTTCTTGAGATAGGGCACTCAAAATGGAAAAAAAGAACGGGTGATTGCGCTACCCCCCCCTTTTAGCTGTTGACACAAAAATAAAATCAGTTCTTATACCCACTAAGAGCTACTTGCCGATAAATTTTTCTTTCATTCCGTTCATTATTTCTTGAGATACAGCAGTCACAATTGACGACAAAAAACGTTCTACAGATCAACCCCCGTTTGAGTTATTGACACCAAAATTGAATCAGCACCTGTTCCTGTTAATACCAACATATGGATCAAATTTTGTTTGATTCCGCCAGTAACTTCCTGAGAAATAGCAAGCACGCGTAACTCGAAAAACGTCCCATTGCTCCACCCCCCTTGGAGGAATTCGCGCCAAAAACTAATGGGCACAAGTTCACATAGGGGCACATATGTGTACTAAATTTCGTTCGATTTCATGCGGTAGTTTTTGTTGTGGAGCGGCCACAAAAAACTGGTCACACACAGACGTGACACACATACATACACACACACATACATACACACACATACATACATACACACACACACACAGACAGACAGACATTTTCCAAAAATGGTCGAAATGGACTCAGCACACCTCAAAACGTTCGAATCCGTCAAAATTCGAAATTCGAAAATTTGCACGAATCCAATACTTTCTTCTATATATTAGATATAGAAGAAAGTAAAAAGTGGTGCATACACGTACGTCAGGGTTTTAAGAATAGCTTATCAAAGAATACAATTGCATTGCAGTTCTTTGTAATCATAGCTGAAATTCTACTAAAAGAAGCGAAAGAACCCTACATTTCCCTCAACTTAGTTTTAACTTTTATACATAAATAGCCTAAAGTTTGCCTAAAATGATAAAATCTAACAAAAATTGGAAGGCAATACTGGAGCTCGGCGGCTCGGCCCCTGTGAGCTCCTATGCGAATTTAACTCTGTTTTCCAAGTTACGTTTGTGCTACGCCCTTTTATAGCAATATTTGTTTACAAACACTATGTTGGTTTTTTCTCACTAATTTTTTTCATACAAAAATTAATGTTTTACAATACCTTGTAATGTCAGTAGAAATTGAGCCTTCTATCGGTTGAGGATGCAAATTTTTCTACCGGATCGTCAAGCTCGTTGGGCTCCATCAATTGTGCTGTAACCTCCTGTTCAACAGCCATTAACGCTAATCCGCTTAATCTGTCCTGCCCCATAGTAGTCCTCAAATATGTTTTTTAGACGGCGAAGAGTGGAAAACGATCGTTCTGCGTTTGCTGTAGTGATAGGCCATGACAGTGCTACTTCAAACAGCTCCAAAATAGAAGGGATACTAGTTGATAAGTTGTGTTTCAGGAATGAATTTCCAAATTCTGATAGAGTGGGAGACAGATTGTTTGAAGTTTAATTTTGCATAGTTGTGATAAAATCGGAGCTGTGTGGTGACGTCAAATTTCATTTTGTAAAATTCTTTAATGCTATCTGCAGAGGACTCATTTAAGGGATCTTTTAAATTGAGAAGTATGTCTGAAATAACTTTGATTTTACTATAATCATTTTCAGAAAATCTCTGTCTTAAATTGAAGAGGATAGTGTCTAATCCTTGGTAGTAAATATTAACTTTGTATGCCTCTTCTGCAGAAGTCGGAAAAAATGCCGATTGGAAATTTCCATCGTCAAGTCTTCTTGGCACTTTTCTTTTCCGGTGGAGGTGTGGTTGTCTAATTTCGAAACCGTCAGAAGAGAGTTTGTATGCATACGTCCTCAGTCTCCCCCCAAATACGCTTAAAATACTCATCATTTCTCTCAGATGATAAACAGTGTAGCAGTGCTTCGACTTTTGAAAAAAAAGATGAAATGTCCAATGTTATGCTTTGTATTTCTTTTGACAGAATATCAGTCACTCTTAAAACACGGAACAAAAAATTTTAAACAGAATATAAATTCAAAGTTCGTTACTAATGTCAGCAAGCCATCTGCTTGACTAGCTATTTTTTACATCTGACGAATCATCGGAAATTTTAAGTAGTGTCTGAATTATCTCTTGCAAATTTTCTATCACCACCGATAGAGCACGATGACGAACTGTCCAACGTGTTTTGGACAAACTACAAAGTCTTCTAAAAACTGAACCTTTACTTTTCTTGCAAATATTTTCAAATATTGCGAACCTTTTTTGCAGATGCATTTATTAAGTTATATAATGAATTGACAATGCTAAGAGCATTTCTCAGCTCCTTTATTTCTTCACAGAATCGCATTACTGCCAAATCAAGAAGATGAGCGTGGCAGTGAGTGTATAGTGCTCTTGGTTCTTCATCTTTGAATTTTGCAGCAACTCCGTTAAATTTTCCACTCATATTTGAAGCGCCATCGTATGCCTGTCCACGCAGTTTGCTCAAATCTATCCCTGTTTTCTGCAAATAATTTTTTATAGTACGATGCAAATTTTCTCCCGTCGTCTCTTCAACGTCAACAAATCCCCAAAAACCTTTCTTTAACTAAAAAGGAATCTGCTGTTTTCTGTGGATACCTCACGCAAATACTGACTTGCTCTTTTGTGCTACGGTCGGTTGTTTCGTCGCAAATTATTGAAAAAGCAGACGCAGAATTTACTTCATTAACAATATCGACTACAATCTTGTTTTTTATGATATTTATTATTTCGTTCTGAATCTGGCCACTCTTATATGAATGAATTTTTGAGCTCATCATTTGGATAATGTCCACTACCTTTATCTTTAGCACGAAGCTGAAGCAACTCAAGGAAGTTCCCTTTGTTCAGAGAAGACATTGTTTCATCATGACCCCTCAAAGCTAAGCATTGCTTACCCCAAAAACAAAATAGTTTCAATAACAAACCTCAAATACGTTCTATTTTGTTGCACTTGCTTTGTATGAGCATAAGACAAATCGTCACATATGGTGTTACCACTAATTTTCTTCTCATTCCAAAACTGCAATGATTTCAAATGCATCTCTGATTTTTCATGCTCTCGGAATTTTTCCAAAGCTTTCTTCCAGTTCGAAACCCCTTTTCTTGTGAAATTATCTTCACCCCTACCTGATTTTTCACAACAAAATAACCTGCAGTAGTAGCAGAAAGCTGCATCTTTCATAATGCTATACTCAAGCCAAGGAAACTCAGAGTACCAAGAGTCTTTAAAAACTTCTAGACTTTCCTTGACATTTCTGAATTTTATTAAAATCTTTCGGCTGAAAAGGACCAGTGTTAATATTTGCATATCTTATGCCATTAGCAGGATCACCATTGTTTATTTCGGTATCTCGTTGTTGGCTTTCAAAATCATCAGTAGGCTTTGATTTTTCTTTCATCTATGGTAATCAATTCTTCATCACAAGATTCATCATCGCATAACAATATTATTAAATTCTGTTGCTTTCGCAACATCTGCAAATTCCTCAGTGTTATCTTCATTACTTAGTAATTGGTTCGTTGAAGGCTTAGAGTTTTCTTCGTTCCTAGCTACGAATTCACCATCATTGTTTGTTTTAATAGAAGACGAACTCTCTGTCACAGAAACTTTTTTGAAAAAAGATAAAACGGTTTTCTGTTTCAACATCTTGCAGATGAAGAGATTTAAGTTTTAAAACTCAAGAGCAAGACGAAGTATTCATTTCAGAATTTATTCGATACTGCATGATAGCTAAATCTTTGGAGAGAAGAGATATTTTCCTTTTCAAGAATCGGAAGGAGAATGAGCCTTTCTGCACAAAATGTTCAACTCGGCCGGCTTTTTCTTTCCGCGAGAAACGTCTATTATCCTTTAAAAAAGACTCTTTTCTGAGAACTCTTTCTGGGAGGTCAATCATGATACTCTAAGTAGTCCCACAGGGACGATTCCCTGCTGTTCTGTCACTTGATGATCTCTTATTCTGTGATGTAGTCACTAAAACTCCCTGTTGATGGTTCCCAGGCCCAGGCAGGGTCTTTAGAAGAGGAGACGTTCCCAGGTTCCCATAACGGCACTTTACCTGATACACTGTCATTGTGATACAGGTGCCGATTACAATAACTAAAAACAGGCGGTAAATGGTAGGCGGCGGCTTTGGAAGTTTGTCATACTGTTGGGAGCCTTGTGTTACCAGGCATCCGTAAATGAACATTTTTATTGCAGTCATTTATCAAAACTTTTCACATCGACTAGCGACCGCACATGTCGTAAAAGGAGCTTAAGATACTGAAGTTCTTTACGAAAATAAACTTTAGAGTTCATCTTCGGAAGAATAAAATTTTTATTAATGAGTCGCATTATGTTCACAAAAATTTTAGATTAGTATTTAGAATGCATTTTAAATTTACATTTTACGATATTTAACCCCCAATGAAATACTGTTTGGATGGGGATAGTTATCCTATATAGATAATTTGAAAAAAAAAAAAAACAGTTACAATCAATACCGGATCAAGTCAAGGGATGCCCAGTCCTAGTAAATTTGGTGTCTCCCTCTCACAAGAAAAATTATCACATTTTCAAAGTAGTAATTTCCAAAAATGGGGTTGAAATTAAAAAACTTACTGTATGGCATTCCCTAAAAATTCTGTTGTCCAGGTTCTCGTTCCTGCAACGTTCCTGTTCCGTGTGTTAATCAGGCCCAGGTTAAAACCTCAAAACAATTTTGTGAAATTCCTAAGACCAATTATGTCAGCTTAACTTAACTTTTTTGAATAAAAAGAAATCTGACACATATATATAGTTTCATTGTGAATTAATTTATCACACGCAATGCACGAAATCAGCGGTACCTTGAGCGTCAAATAAAGTGCAAAGGAAATTCAAGAGCAGTTGTACCCTCCTCCTCTCCCCTCCTCAAATAATGCCGTTTGCATAGTTAAAATAAAAACTAATCCTTTATTTACTGTTATAATTTCAAACACATATGCATAAGAAATGGTTGTTAAAAAATGGTTATTTTAACATTTTTTCGACTTCAAAATCTTACGCTGCCTTGGAATAAGCCTCTTTTTCGATAACCAGTGAAGACATGGGGATTGCAAAATAGTCCGTTTTTAACAAATACATAATTAATTCAAAACCCCTCACAACTAAAATGGGCGCATTTTTTTCATCATTTCATATATCGTGCCATTTCTAGTGTAATTTTTTGTAAAACTTATCGTTTCAGTCGATTTTTTCTTGATCTGCCTCTGCAAGCAGCGCAGAGACGATGAGCAGTGAGTGAAGTTATTTTTACTTTACTTGATTCTTATATGCCGATTTGAAAGATTTTGTAATTGTAACAACTCCTCCGAGCTCCAAGGCTGCGGCTATAGGAAATTTACACATTATTGCTACTTTACTGGGGAATGTCAGCATAAAATGAAAGTAATAAGTAGCCGCGTAGAAACTCCTGAGATGATTTTCGTTTTAATTTCGGGACAACAGAGGCAACCAATTTTAGTAATAAAAAAATCTGTTCAGCAAGTTGGGGGGGCACGTGCCCCTCCGTGCCCCCCCGACCCTACGCTTCTGGGTGAACCTCTTTATCTTGGGGCAAGAGATTAGAACTAGTAGCTCTGGTAGGTGTTGTTATACAGCATGATTTTGAAAAACTTTTCTGTGAAAGCTTACCTGACCTTAAACGTGTTTTACTCAAATCTTAAAAAAAGTTCACTTACATCCTTTTGGTGCTCACTGCCTCAATTGCTTTTCAAGCTTGAGTTAAGTTTCAAACAAGTTGGCTGTGATATACTGTTCTGAATTCCCTGCAACTACAGTACTGAGTTCAACCAATGGTCTATTTATTTTTAGTGTTGATATGCTTTTGATGATGTGAACTGGATTTTCCTTTCATATTTTCTTTTTTTTTCTTTTCTTAGTTATTTTCCCTTGTTCCCACTAGTAAAATTAAAAAAAAAAAAAAAATTGCTTTTTGAAACACTTTTGAAACAAGTAAATCATCACACTAGTGTTACTTCAAAGCAGTGATTTCCTATGCATGAAAAATGAACCGAACTACAACTATGACTTTGTTTCCTCCCCTAACAATATAATCTGTTTTCATCAGGGTTGGCTTTCTGCCAGCAGAAACTAGTTTTTGCCGTGCCAGTGGCAGGAAACTGGTTATAACGGTTAAAACCAGCAGAAACTGGCAAAAACTTAAAATTGTCTTCAAAAACTAAAGTAATTACTAAATGATATTTGTTTAAGTAAACTAAAAAAATTAAACTTCATTTCATCATTGTAAAAAATAAAATGTTATGCTAGTGCCTTTGATTTAGTTCAGAAAGGGAACTTTTTAATTGCTGATGCTCGTTATATTTGGATTAATCTAACAAAGGACGAAATCATATGGGTTCTTAGGATAGGAGTGACATACAGAATTAAACTGGCATTACTGTTTGTAATTTGCTCGCAAATGAGCTTCATCTAAATTGCTTGTGATTGAAATTATCATGTGCTTCAAGAAGAAAGTGTCAAATTTGACTTGCAAATATTAATCTAGATTTTGTACTTAATATCACTGCTTTGCAAAACAAATTGGCCCCACTTCTCGAAACTCATTTTTCTAGTCGAACTTTTACCCCTACTCGAGTTATTACATGATGGACCACTTTAAAAAAATTATACAATTTGAAAGTTTCATGAATATTGCTTGTTCCTTGATGCATTGCTTGCTAGCTCTTCTGTTGCAAGAATATTCTAAAGTTTCTTATTCATGCATATTAAATTGAGAAACTATTTATACTTTTGGAACAACCTTTTCCGAGAAGAAACTGCAGAGTCCAAACAATGTAACATTTGATTCTGAATTGTGATAATATTGTAAATTAAACTACGCTTTGGTTAACAGTTAATTATTTTTTCATGCATTTTCTACTGTCTGTCAATAGTTTTTTTTCCTTTTGTCGTTTTGAGAGTTTTTGCCAGTTTCTGCCGAAAATGTGGCAGAAAGTGGTTTTTGCCGTGCCGGTTTTAACCGGTTTCTACCAGTGGTTTTAACCACCCCGGCAGAAACTTGCCAGCCCTGGTTTTCATAGACCTTTTACTAAGTACTGTTTTAAAACATGTTAACTTAAACATTAAATGCGTTGAATTATACATATTGAAACCTAGTGCAAATGGTCAAATTAAATTCTAAAAATTTTTGGTAGCCTATTTTAATAGCTTTATAAGGAAGGGGAGGGCCGGGATCTTTTTGGCGACTTCTGAATTTTACATTCAGTGTCCTGAGAATTTGCATAGGGATTATAACTGTCTATTTTTTTCCTTATTTTAATACTTGCAGTGTTTTTTTTTTTGTTATCTCATAAATAAAGGACGTCTTGCAATAATACAAGATTTTTAAATGAACGAGTGCGGTGAACGAGTCAAAAGAATGAACGATCCTCTGATGAATGGATTATTAAAAAGAATGAATAAACGAATGAGAAAAGAATTAAAAGAATTGGTCATATCTAAGGCATTGTATACGTGACAATTTTTGGACTTGAATGAAAACAATTCTGATTTTATATCATGCTACAATAAATGATATTTGCAAATATTTTAATTTATAAGAAATAGTTAATATATTACTGAATGAAATTGCACTTAGTACCTATTAGGTACTTGTTATAGTAATATTATTTTTAAAAACATTCCTGTGTACCATTGAAAATATTCCTTATCTGATCAGGAGTCTGGCCAGAGGAAATTTGAGTCCGTTACCGGCCCCTTCACAAAAATCCAATCAACCAAAACAGACCTTTCACAAAATCCCAATCAACCAAAATGTACCCTTCACAAAATTCTGATACACGAAAACGGATCTTTCACAAATTGTTTATTGAAAGAGCAAATCTCAAATAAAAATAATGCCGTATATTTCCTTGTATAAAATGATAATGTTTGGAACCTTTTTTAAAAGTTAAATCAGAGGGATAAACTTATAAAAATATGCTAATTTTTGCAAAAGAAAAAAACGGGCACTCTTGTGATGCTCCTGCAAGCGAGAAATAACTACTACAAATAACTATTACTATTACGGCCAAAAAAATATAATGCTTGTTGCTGATTTCCTTGAAAGAAATTAGCAGCTGAAAGTCAGTTTGGTTTATACTTTTGCTTGTTTGTTTTATGCACCGGTGTTGTTGTAAAACTTCTCTGAAAAAGTGTCAACCTTCTCTGAATAGGCATCCTAAGCACTTTTCTCCCCGGCCATATCTCCTGCCCATGATTTAATAAACAATAATATACAGCAAAGAAGAAGTGAACTTAGAACTGCAAAGGATAGTGGGGGGGGGGGGGGTGTGATCGCTCTAGATAGGGTTACCAACTTCAAACTTATCGGGTTTGATGTTTTGATTCTGAAAAGGATAATTAACTTTTAATAAACTTTTTCATTTACCATTTTTTTTCCTTAGATGCCTATATTTTGAGAAACGCAATCTTTTTACATCCGATATGAGAATCGTATTTTCTTCTTTTTTTCAAGCTAACTTTGCTTTATTAGGGTGTAAATAAATGAAAAGTCTCTTTGTTTTCGTAACCAGGGTTGCCACACACCTGGAAAACATGGAAAACCTGAAATTGGCAGGAAAAATGATAATCACCTAAAATAGTCC
Source organism: Uloborus diversus (assembly GCF_026930045.1). Taxonomy (NCBI): domain Eukaryota; kingdom Metazoa; phylum Arthropoda; class Arachnida; order Araneae; family Uloboridae; genus Uloborus; species Uloborus diversus. Next base: position 148,796,379 of record NC_072738.1, on the reverse strand, counting down.
ATCACAAATTATTGAAATTTTTGGAAGTGCCATGGAATTCCTTCTCAAATTTTCGAGTTAATAGGTAAAACTAGTGCACAATTTAGGCAAAAATGCGGGTAAATGTCGCGTTCCAGGTATACAAATTTTCCTGATAGATAGGCGAGAGAAAGAAAATTCAAGCTCATTTTTGAAGACTAAATGTGATAAGGTTACAAAAAAAAGAAAAAAAATCTCCATATGAAAATTCTAAAGTTCTGATTTATATCATTACATTTTATTTTGCTTCTTTTGAAGAAAAAAAAAAAAAACCAAAGCCATCTTAGCTAGAAATTACCCGCAATGCATCTGTGGCCTTATTAGAATTTTAAGGGCCTTCATTCTGCATTTTTTCCCCCATGAAATGAATGATGTTCATAAAAAATATGTTGTATTGATCGGCATTCATTAACCTGGAATTTTTTCTAAAAGTGACCGGAAAACCTGGATGTGGCGGGGAATTTCATTGTTGAACTTTTGTGGCAACCCTACGTAACAACGTTTATTTCAAGTTTTTAAAGCAGAATTCCATTTTCTTTTATGAATCACAAATTAAAATGCTGAATCAATGGTTTATTTTTTATTTTATTTATTTACTAGCCGCCTGCGGCGACCAGCTGGTTCGCCTTCTTACGCCATTCACCTTTCTATGCAAGCAGCCACCTACAGCGGCTGTTTGGCTAACTTGTCATTTACCATTTTAATTCAAGTTTGCAGCCTTTGGCGGCTGTTTAAATAAATTTGGCAGCAGTATTAATCAATCCATCTCTATCTTTTTTTGTGCCATTCACATTTTTACGCCAAGATTGACGCCTTCGGCGGCTATCTACTTTACGATCTATCTCTAAAATTTCTTATCCATCTCTATTTATTTTAACCTCCCAGCTCATTTCCTAATAAAAACAAAGATCACTAAAAAAGACGCTTTTTTATTTAAGTAGAGCAAAAAAAAAAGTTATCTCCAAAATTCCCCGTAAGTGTGCCAAAAGTAACAAAGTAAAGTAAGTGACAAAGAAAAAAAAATCTCGCTGTTTTTAGTGACTTAAATGCGCACAACTATGAAATGTAACGTAATATAGATACAACAAAACGTCCAGCTTGGGGGGGGGGGGAGAATGAAAAAAGAAATAAATGCAATCCCTAAATAAAACAAAAAAAAAAGAAGGAAAAAAAGCAAGCGCTGCCGGAAAAACACGTGGTCATCACGTCATAAAATTAGAAGTAAGCTATATAGTAAAAAAAAAAGAAGATTAACATGGTTTGCGATTTAGATTACGTCGTAAATATCGAATCGAAATCCAAGTAGTGACGTCAGAGCCATAGAAGATTGAAGAACGCTTTTTTCGACTGATGCGTGGAAAGACATGTGTTCAGCATTTAAAAAATTGTAAAAAAAAAAAATATTGCGTATTTTTAAGAACTTTTTTCTTCTGAAGAGGGCGAAATGTTTTTTACTATTACCAACTTGAATTTTAGAAATGAGGCTTTGATACTTCTCGCAAGATGATATTAGAAAAATATAAAACCCAGAAAAAAATGCAAAATAAAGGTTTTTTCAAAAACTTATAAAAAATACAAAAATTGCTCTATTTTCAAAATTTTGTTCATCATATTTAAAACTAAATTTCCGGCCCTATAGTACAAAAAATATTTGTCTGACGCGATTGGTTCGGCGTATGTGAGGTTAAAAGTACTAAAAAGTGCTAAAAATCACATAAAACATTTAATAACTTTTTTTTCTCGTTAAAATATCAAAAATCGAAGCCTGAGGTGCACAACTTCAGCAAAAACTACACCTGTATACCAAATTTCATTTTTCTAGGCTTACCATTTTCCCGGGATGCGCGCCCACACACACACCCACACATCTTATTTTATTATATGTATAGATTTTGCGTCTACTGTGTCCAGATATTAAGGATGTGTTTATCATAGGACTCTAAAATGCAATTCTAAGGTTATTTCATCGTATTTCCATCCAAAATTCATCACCTCGGAACAGCACTGCTCCTATATTGCTCCAAATCTCATCGGTATAGGGAACAAAATTCATTGGATTCTACTATTGTCGATGAGACATGTTGGAGCAATTTCGATGACAACTCATTGGAATCTGATCATCGGCTGATCAAAGTTTGATCGGATATTGATGAATAGTCGATGGTAGGCCGATAAGTTGATGCTGCTCGGGCTGCTGATTTATGAACACTATCTTACTAAAGTCAACAAACTTTTAAATGATTGTCAAGAATTACATTTGCAAAGAAAGAATATCCTTAAAAGATTATGCTTTTGAATGTGACCTTTTTTTTCTTTTGCAGGTTTCATTAAGGCTAATGGAATGAAATTGTACCATAAAGCAAATCAAAGAAAAGATCAATATTTAAAGAAGAAATCATGTTCATTCAGTCTCATCTTTAGTGATGGTCGAACTCCATTCATTTATAACACATTTGGTAGTATTATTAGCTTATCTTTGTTTTTTGTTATTTTATATCCGACTACAGTATAACTTCGATTTAAGGATTGTCAAGGGACTGGAAAAATGTATCGTAGAATCAAGAAGCACAGATACTCAATACAGTCAAATCCGCACTGATGAAATATTATTAAATTGAGGAAATTGGGTATCGTTAGATCAAAGTTATACTGTACTTTTATATTCTTTTTATACTTGACGGGTTTCAGTCTTTTTTTAAAAAAAAAGAGGACACAGTGAGACAACAAAATTAAAAAAAAGTTAAAAAGTAAAAAATAATCAGTGATTGAGTTACATGTATGAAGTTGAAATAATTGATTTTTATTTAATTTGTATTTTGTGATCATATCTACGAAAAAACTGCAACTCATTGCGTAACGTTAAAAAAATGAATTATTTCTAATAAAGAAATTATTTCTTTTATTTTACCTTCAAAAAAAAAAAAATCATAATTCTTCAGTTTGTTTTTAATATATTTTCTGTTTTTTAGCTTTTTTATTTCAGAAAAAATAAATTAAGTATTAAGTGCTGCATTCAATCATTTTATTAAAAAACTAAATTTGGGATGCACCTCTTTTCTGTTTGAAAAAAATTGTCTTGAAAATTTTTGGAACTTCCTCTTTAGGTTCCATTGTAGTTCTGAAAATGTTATTTTTATTGTTATTTATGTGCTCAAAATTGTCACCTAGTCTCATTTAACCTGAGTCCTTTGGGCATAGGCTTCCTCCCAAACTTGGAGAAAATGAAAGTATAAAATATTTATTAAAAATAATAATAAAACCTGAAGTTTAAAACATAACATATTTCTTATAAAGTTCATAATGCACGGCTTTGATTATTCTTGAAAAGGCATTTTTGGAGGTTAAAAAGTTAATGCAGATGTGCTGAATATTTATTATTCAATAAAATACACAGAGAATGCATGTATTTTGTGAAGGTGCTCAAATTACTGTTTGATCTTAAAATGTGTAAAAAATTATCTCCTTATAACCCCTAATCATTTTTATGGGATTTCAGGGTACGGCTACAAAGTAGTTATATTCTGTGCTGCATCTTCCATGTTCATACAGTTTTGGTTCTGCTTTTTCTCTTTTGATATTCCTGTTGAAAAACATGATAAATATCAGGGGTTGATTCAGATGCAAATAGGATCCACTCTGTGACCCCTTCACAAAATTTCATGTCGTAAAAGGGGCCACTTCTCAAAATTTCACAACCTTAAATTGGGTGTTTCGCAGGATTTCATTTGTAAAAACAGTTCTTACATCACTTTTAAGCCCAATCAATTCGTCTGTAAGCGAAATATCAGTAAAACTCCAGGTTTCAAGTTATTCCTAGTCAAGTAAGTACCTTAGGCCATCAGATATCTGATTAGATTTGTGATGGTAAAACCTAAGTCATTACAGGCATTTTTTCACAAAAAAAAGTTCGCTCTCCTCCTCCCCCCTTCCCCACAAAACGAAAAAAAAAAATCGCGAAAACTTTTTTTTTTTTTTTTTTTTCACATAATGTGGACCTAATAATAAAAATCTAGATCGACTCCTGATTTATATTTATAAATGAAATAATTAATTCACACAAATGTAAAACTGTCTATTTTTCTTTCAGTCAAAAATGGTCATAAGACTGAAAACATGCAAGTATATTTACTTACCTGTGGTGATGGCAAACAACAAATTATAAAAGCAGCTAGGTGTTTTTGTACAGATGCCAAAAACAATCCTGCTTTATTAGAGAATTTTCATGCAAAAAATTTTGAAAAATACCTGAAAGGTAAGTTTTTTTTAAATTCTTTAATTTTTAGCATTACTGAAAATTTATTGTTTATCAATGTGTATGCATAGAGTTATAGCAGAGAAGGAGGTACGACTGTTCTATAAAGAGTGAAGGTTAATTGCAATGTAAAGTGCTAAAATCTGTAAGGCTAAATATCTATAATTCCTTATTTTGTCTAGGATAGTGCAGTTAATCAGTGATCAAACCATTATATCAATAAGAAAAAATCCTCATATTTATACTGAATCTACAAGGTGTTTATAAAGTCTTGCACTGATAAAATCTTAGACTTTTATTCACTACATTAATTCACTTCTTCGCGTGCACCTTTCATAGTTCTGAGAAGATTTCAATGATTTTCAACTTTGTGCCAGGCACCAATTCAGCTAGAATATACATTCAAGGAGTGAGGTTTTAGATGTTACAGTTACCTTTCTTATATGGAAGTAAAATCATATTAATATTGACAATATGTGTTAAACTAAAAGTTCTGGGGTGTTGACACTCAAAACCCCCTTACAGCAGATATGGGAGTTTTTTTTTTTATGGATGTTATTTTTCAGTGTTCAATTTTCAGTGCCACCCACATGCATTTAGCTAATATTGTATTATTGGGAAGGAAAGCTTAATGAGATAAAGATCAAAATAAAAGAAAAAATATGTAGGGGCATTCCCCTCCCCCGGGGGCAAAGCGAAATTGCTAAGATGACTGAGCTTTTTCAAAACGAACAAATTGGAAATTTCTTTTGAAAATTAAAGTACATAAAGACAGAACATTGTATTTTATAATAAAACTTGCATTGAAAAATGATTTTTTGTTTTTGGCAATGAAACTGCTCCTTCGAAAAAAAAAAAGTAGAAAATTTTCCCTTTTGTTTTCACAGGGCAACGTGAAAAATGAAATATTTTCTATTTGATTGTGAAAAATATTTTTGGTCAAATGATTGAGGGAATAAGAGGATAATTGAATGAATGAAAAGATAATGAAACAATAAACTAAAAAATTAACTAATTAATTAATACACAAAGATAAAATAAGAGTGAATGAATAAGGAAATAAGTGAATGAATCAATAAGAGTTATTAAATGAAGGAATGTTAATAAATGAATATGTGAGCAATTTATTAAATGATAGAATGAGTAAACAAAATGAACCATTTCACCCATCCAATTTGCTCCGTTTGCAGTTGACCAATTGTGAAAAATATAAAAATACAAATAAACTAAATAAATACTGCACCAAATATTAGAAGGTACTAATTAATATTCAAGATTTTAGTAACAAGAACTTTATAATTTGATAATATTAAAATACAATAAAATATTACATTTTGAATTGATACGATCTGAAAATTGCTATTACAGTAAAACCTCGCTACAACGCTATCCGATACAACGATAAATCCCTCTACAACGATAATATTTCGTGGTCCCGGTGAACTCGCATAGGAATTAATGTTATCCTCCTCTCAATATTGCGATATTCTCTACAGCAAAAAACCCCTGTAAAGCGATGTTTTTTTAAGTTTTCAACCCCTCTTTATTACGATAATTTGGTTTTCAAGTACAGTAAAATCCTGAAAGTAACCCCTCCTATTTTCAAATTAAAAAAAAAACCTTAAAATTTTATTTTTTAAAAAAATGGTTAGCTCTAAGTTTTGCGCTACATTTTAAACAATGCGTTTCCAAAATGGCGTCGCGCTGGAGATAGTTTATTTTCAGAAGTCAAAACAAAAATGCACCTTCCAAAATAAATAAAAAAGCAGTACAATCGTATAAATTTCTTTTGCAACACATATGAACAAAAAGAAAAGGCGCCCTTGTATCAAAAGGCGTCTAGACCAAAGGAATAAAGAGCTGAAACCGTCCTTCCTCCCCCCCCCTGAGATTGTTCTTTTATTTTGTTTAAACCACAGTGTTTTTTTTTTTTTCTTTTTTTCTTTTTTGGGAAAAGAAAACTTGCACATGGAGAGGGAAACTAAACATCTAAAAATGCTTGCCAAGTAAAAAAACAGAAAAGGTTCAATTTTTTTTTTGAGTGAGTGGCAAATGAAGATGATCCAAAAAGGTGTAACATTCCCATCTGATTGCGTCATCAGTGTCACATGATAGACGAAAACGAAAGATTTTATTCACTAGTGTATTTTTCCCTAAGATGGCAGGGAGAAAGCAAATTTCATTTCAAGATAAACTCAACGTCATCAGCGATATTGATGATGGAATGAAGCAGGTTGATGCAGCTAAGAAATATGGATTATCTCAATCTACAGTTGCAACGTTCCTCAAGAAGAGGAAACATACTGAAGATGCTGTGAGATCAAATTCAGTTAATCCCAAGCGAAAACGACTAAAAGTCGCGACTAATGAAAACATTGATTCTGCCGTCCTGACGTGGTTTCAAGAGATGAGGGCAACAAATATCCCAGTAAATGGACCCTTGTTATGTGCACAAGCACGGAAATATGCAGCAATGCTAGGGAACGAAACTTTTAAAGCTAGCAATGGTTGGCTAATGCGTTTTCGGGATCGCCACGGAATCACTTTCCAGGAAATTCACGGAGAGAAAAAATCTGCTCCGATGAATGAGGCAAATGCCTGGAGACAAGAAAAGATGAAAGATATTCCTCAAAAGTATGCACCAGAAGACATTTATAACGCTGATGAAGCTGGGCTGTTTTTTCAACTCCTTCCTGATAGTACATTGGCGTTTAAGGGTGAAAAGTGTCACGGCGGGAAGAAATCAAAACAAAGATTGACTGTTCTTCTGTGTGCCAATGGTACAGGAACACATAATATTCAACCTCTTGAACCAAAATCTTCAACCAATAAAAAGGCTTGGATGACGTCTAAATTTTTTTCTGAATGGTTGCTGAAGTTAGACAAGGAAATGAAGAAGAGGAAGAAAAAAATTGCATTGTTGATTGATAATTGCTCCGCTCACACCTCAATTCCAAAACTACAATGTGTTGAAATTGTTTTTTTTCCGGCCAACTGCACTACTGCACTTCCATATTGCAGCCACTCGACATGGGCATAATTAAATGTTTTAAAGGATACTGTAGGAAATGTTTGGTAGAATCAATACTTCTGGGGATTGAAAATAAAGTGGAAGACCCTTTTAAAGCTGTAAATGTTAAGGACGCATGTGACTTTATTGCTGGAAGTTGGTGGGCAGTAACAGAGAAAACCATTCTGAATTGTTGGAAAAAGGCCGGTTTAGGTGTCTTAGAAGATAAAATGTTATCTGATTGTGATGAAAATTCCTCAGACTGTGATATTTTATATGATCAGGAAATAGTTTTGAATCTCCAAACATCTGTGTCCCAACTCGAGGAAAAAACGGGCAGAAAATATGGAGTGAACGTGGAGGATTATTTGACAGCGGAGACGATCTTACTGTTTTCGCAGGAGTTACTGATGAAGAAATTCTCTCTGAAATTACTGGTGAGACGGAACATAGTGGAGAAGAAGACGATGAGGAGGAAGAAGAAGATGATCATAATACGAGTTCATCACAATCCTTATTGTCGACCCAGGAACAGGGTTGGCAAGTTTCTGCCAAGGTGGTTAAAACCACTGGTAGAAACCGGTTAAAACCGGCATGGCAAAAACCACTTTCTGCCACATTTGCGGCAGAAACTGGCAAAAACTAACAAAATGACAAATAATAATAATAATAATAATAATAATAATTACTGACATATAATAGAAAATGCATGGAAAAACATAATTAGTTGTTAACCCCAAAGCACACTTTAATTACAATATCTTCACAGTTAAAACTTAAATGTGACGTTGTTTTAACCCTGCAGTTGCCTCTTAGAAAAGGTGTTTTCTAAACTCTAAACAGTTTCTCAATTTAATGTGTACAAACAAGAAATTTTAGAATATTCTTGCTACAGAACAGCTAGTAGGCAATGCATCAAGGAACAAGCAGTGTTTGAAACTTTCATCTATTGTGTATTTTTCTAAACTGGTCCACCATGTAGTAACTGGGGTAATGGTAAAAATTTGACTGGAAAAATAAGTTTCGAGAAATGGGGCCATTTTTTTTTATAAAGCTGTGACATAGCAACAAAATCTATGTTATTTTGGCAAGTAAAATTCTGGCACTTTCTTGAAGCACACAATAATTTCAATCACACGCAATTTAGACGAAGCATATAAGCAAACAAATTACAATCAGTGATGCCTGTTTAATTCTGTATGTCACTCCTGTTTCCTGAGCACCCGTATTATTTCTCGTCCTTTGTTATATTAATCCAAATTTTTCGAGCATCTGCAATGGAAAATTTCCTTTTCTGAACTAAATCAAGGGCACTAGCATAGGATTTAATTTTTTTAAATGATGAAATGAAGTTTCATTTTTTAGTTAACTTAAACAAATATCATTTAATAATTACTTGAGTTATTAAAGAAAGCTTTTAAATTTTTGCCAGTTTCTGCCGGTTTTTACCGGTTATAACCAGTTTCGGCCTCTGGCACGGCAAAAACTAGTTTCTGCCGGCAGAAAGCCAACCCTGCCCAGGAAGCACTTCAATCAGTCAAATCTCTGGCGACATTTTTTTCAAGTCTTCCATCCACAAACGAGGATCATTTTCGTGCTTTGGACTCAATGTATACCTTGTTAGTTGACTTAACAGCCAAAAAAGCTGCCAAACAAACAAAAATATTGGATTTTTTTCAATAAAAACGGATTTGAGGTATGTTTATGAGCTTATTTTCGGAATTTATTTCAATTGATAGTAATATTTAATCATAATTAACACCTTGCCAATAAATGTATTACAAATATACTATATATAAAAACATTTACACCTATGTAATGCATATACTATAACATTTAAATAAAAAAAACCTATTGTATTATTAAAATATATAGGCCCTCGATATAACAATATATCCCTCTACAACAATATATTTCTTTGGTCCCCAAAATATCGTTATAGCGAGGTTTTACTGTAGTATCGTATGCTTTGATTTTCAGAGTTATTTTTTTCTTGACTATAATAGATTACGTATGTTACTACATAGTTAAAATGTTAAAGTGGCGCCAAAAGCAGAGAAAATTTTCACCTTTTCACTTTGCTCCACACTCCCCTATAAATCTTAGATGGTGTTTTTAAAAATAAATTTTCTTTATCAGTGCAAGACTTCGTAAACATCCTGTATATTTTATGAAAAAGAAAAAGAATATTTGTGTTAACCCATTGGAGTAAGATGATGAGTTTTTGTGGGCGTCATTTATATACTCAGACATTTAAATGTGACTCTATTGGGTTAAAACTTTTTTTTTTAACTATCACAAAATTTTACTTTCTGATTTCAATTTTCAAGTTTAAAATATATTTTAAATATTCTAATGGTTGTACTCATTTTGTTGAATTTTCGATTCTAGGTATGATTAACATTCCTGATCCTGAAATGATTCTTCTCTTTGGTGAAAGAAGAGGTTTAATAGGATATTTACCATGGCATATTCGTCTGTCAGAAATAATGTAAGTTCCTTGTCTGTCCCCCTCCCTTTTTTTTCTTATGTTCTGTTTGTTAAATATTTGAATATTTTTTTTCTTTCAGCACTTGTTATATTAAGTTGGCCTTTAGAGCTAAATTTGTAGAATGAAAGCTCTTGGTTTATTTTTTGCAATTAAATTATTTGTCATTTAATGAAGTGGAGACTATACTATGCATAAGTTTTAAAAAAGGCAGGAGGCCTCCTTCTTCACACACGGTAAATCTCACGTTATATTAATATTAAACAAATAAGGATTTTTTAAACTTTTTTTTTTTGTCGGAATTAATAAATGTTTATTGTACTTCCTAGCATTTTTCCTTTTGGGGGACTCTTCTGTTAATTAATCACATTCAGGATGAAAATTATATTTTGTCTTCTAAAAAGAAAAATGAGCATTTCTTTTAAATAAAGAAAGACATGAATGTAAATGTTGCTCAATAGTTTGTATGCAGCTGGATTGAAGCTTTACAAGAAAATATTGCACGGGCATGATTGTGTTCCTGTTATACACCTTAATTCCAATATTTTTTCATGTTTTCATACCCAAAACCTGATATTCTCCATTTTGCTTTTATCTTCCCACCCCCACAGTGAGATTTAAGGTATTGCAAATGTTACACTTGCAAGGGGCCCCAAAAGACATCCAAAAAGGCATATTAAAATTACTTTTTTCAGTTTCATCCCTAAGGGGCCTCAAATATGTATTGGGATTTGCCCTCAAGGCTGTAAATTCACCACTGCCTCCCAATTTTTTAACCCTTTTTAATTTTTTGATAATTATGTCTGTTGTCATTAATGAGGTTGATCATCCTGGAGCTGTTAATTCATACATTCATTTCACTAAACTTACTAAAATAAACTTACTTACTAAAATAATATTACTTGTAATGTTAATGTGTATGTATTACACATTAACATCAGCGACCATGCTGGGTTCTTTTTGTTTTAACATTATCAAGGAGGATTGGCAACATTTTTGTTGTTTACGATTCTCTTTGCTATTCACGTGTTTTGAATCCGTATGCTTTTTTAATCATAATGATTTTAATGTGTTAAAAAATTTTTGATGTAATTTTTTTTTCTTTTTTTTTTTTTTTTTTTTTGCATTGGTGACATGCATTTGTTGTAAAATGTCAGTAATTGAAAATTCCGAAACTGTGATAGCGTGCAAGATAGGTAAGGATGTCAGGAACAAATTCCCTTGGACTGGTTGGATAAGACGACAACATTGTCTTTAAAAAGTGGAAATATTACTGTTTCCCTGTCTGAATGCATCAGAAAAGTGGATGTTACGCAAAGTGGCAAAGCAAAGTGTCTGAATTTGCAATGATATAATAGATTATGGGGCAAGGGGATGCAGCACATTAACACGTCACATTAATTCATCCCAGAATGTGAGAAATGTTGAATTGAGAAAGAACAACTATGAAGTTGTTAGTACCTTTACTTCTCAGCTTTCAACACGTTCAGAGACACATTCTGCTGTACCAATAGCTGCTCGTGTTTTGACGGCCCAAGCAACCATTCTTGGATTAATTGCTGAAAATAACTTGCCGTTTACGGTAGCTCCACTCTTAATTGAACTGTCCAAAGAATTGTCTGGCGCCCCCTCCAAAGAATTGTCTGGCGCCCTCTGGAAGCCCTCTCAGCGTTGTCCATGGATAGGACATCAGCGTCAATGAAGATACAGTATGGTTTAGCTCAAACCCTACTTTGTGAAGCAGTTGCTAGGCTAGAAAGTTCTTTTTTTTTTGTGCTAATTTGCTGTTAGTCTTAACAATTCTTGTTAGTTACTACTTAGAAGAGTTAAACATAGTCATTATTGAGCATCTATCTTCAGCTGGCCTGATTTCTGTGAATAGTCAAACTGTTTTTGATGCAATAGATTGAATTATGAGTGAAAAAGATATTGCGTATAAAAATTTGATGTCTATTTTGATGGATTCCTGTGCTGTGATGCAAGGACCCAAAACAGGTCTGAAGAGGCGTATTAGGCAGGAAAAAACTCCACATCTTTTAGATGTAGGTGGAGATTTCTGCCACCATGTTCACAATGCCACAAAGAAGTTTTGTGAGGAATTTAAGTAATGACTTTAGGTGGTCAGCACAATTGAAAGAATATCTTAGTCAAATATGCGATTGTTTCAATATTCATTTTTCTGCACCCCAGTGATATTTGAGCCATAGATGGCTTTCTTGTTATGATGTTGCTTTAGAAACTCGTAGGATGTCGGACACTCTATCAGTGTTTTATTATGCATTTTTTAAATTGGGAACACAGTCACATATCAAGCTGTAGTCTTGTTGATTTACAAATAATTTAGGAAATGCTGCTGAGGACATTAAAAAAATTCAAGCTGCATTAAAAAAAATCAAACCTTCTACTAATGATGGAAAGGAGAGAAGCATTCGGATAATACAAAAGCTCTTTTACTACAGAAAGAAAACTTTGTTAATATTACAAGCATATACAGCCATATAGCCTCTATTAAAGCAATATGTTGCTTTATTTCAAACTGCTGAGCCATCAGTTCATATTCTGTATGATAAACAAAAGAATTTGTTTAAAACTTTTATGTCCTGCTTCATCAAACGAGAGGTACTAAAAGATTTAAGTGCAGAAGATTTACCTTCTACAAAATTCATTGTCCAAAAAAAATTTTAAGAGATGAAGATCTATCTGTTGGAACTAGTACTTCATATATTATTCCCAAATGCAACAAATTTTGGCCGAATTTTATCAGCAACTAAAGTCTGCTTATACAGCTTGTGGCCTCTACTTGCAGAAAAAATTACCCTTAAGCAACCCATTTTTGGTAAAGGTGTCTGCTTTACATCCAGGTTCTAGAGGGAAAACTACTACCCTTAAAGGGCTCCAAGAATTACCATCAATTGCAAAATATGTGTTGACAAATGAGGAGTTAGAATCCTATATGTTGGAAATCAGAAACTACTAAGTCTGCCACTTGCCATCAACCTTTTCTTCTTTGAATTGCTGGTGGAACATGATTTTCACAGCTTGGGAGAATTTCACACTTTGTCAAAACTGGTGAAGGCTCTCATAAGCTGCTTTCATGGGCCTATAGTTCAGGGTACTTTCAGATCAATGAATTATATCATTGATCCAAGGTCTGGCAGGCTTGATATCAAAACATACATTGCTATACAAACTGTAAAATGCAGTTTGAAATCTAAGAAGACTTCAGCTGTGAAGTATTTTCACAGGGAAAATTTTCTTAGGTATAGTATCAATCCAAATCTCATTAAAAATATGAGTTCTTCATCTAAAAGATATAGAGAATAGAAGTTAGAACAACTAAGAAAAAAACATAAATGTGTAATAAAAACTGATGACCAGAAGTTGATTAAAAGTGCCCAAGCTTCTGCTTTAAAAAAGTTTGAAATTGAGAGAAAAAAGAAATTGAAGAATATAAGTCAAGCAAAGAAAAAGGTTCGAATAAAGAAAAATATTCAAGCAAAGAAGATGATTCAAACAATGAAAATGAAGAATAATTCTCCAAATAAGACATGACCAGTTAATTCCACCCCCACTTCTGTTCCAGCAACAAATGTTACTCAGCCTGAAAATCAAAAAAAATGTGGAAATTTTTTTTTAGTGCAGCAGTGTCTAAAAATAAATAAATATTGCTGCAAATTAATGCATTTTTCTTTATTTTTTTTCTATATAAATATATTATTTTTTTTTCTATTTAAAACTGAAATGTTGGACCATATTTTTTTATTGGGTTTTTTATTTGTATTGATGTCATAATTAATGTAATGTTGTTATCCACTAAATTGTTTATTTAAGGAAGTATAGTTTAGAGTTTGAAAGCAAAACTTCATAAAATTCAGAAGGGAAAAGAAAAATATGATAAAGATTTGAAGAGAAGATAAAAAGAATGGGGGGGGGGGAGGAAGCCTGATAGTTGTTAAGTGATATCAAGAGCTAACTTGGAAAAGCTTTAACTTCTGTTTTATATGCTGATAACAGAATACAAACTTGTACTAAAAGAAATGAAGAAACTTATTTTTTAAAGACAACAGCAATACTTGGGTATCTCTTTTTCTTCACGTTTGAGAGTAAAGTAGAGGAGGTAATATATTCTTAAATTTATTTGTGTCAATGTAAGAAAAAGGAAATATATGTATGTTTTTATGTTAATGTATTCAAAGAAGAGTATTCTTTGCTGGTCTGATTTTGGTAAGAAACTTCAAATTGGCAAAATAAGAAGATAAATAAAAGGAGACAAAGTTAAGGAAACCGAAAAAAAGTTAAACATGAATAATTATCTGAAAATTAAGTCAAATTATGATATTAAAAAAAAAAAAAAATGCATTGAAAAGCACTTTAGCCCTTTGAACCATTAAGTTACAACATGTCAAATATTTTCAGCCAATTTCTTCTTCAAGTAATCACATGTATGAATATTTCAGATTAAATTTCGTATTTCAAGTTTAGAGGCACATTTTTCTACTTTAATGTGCAGCTGCTTTTTACCTTTTTGTTTGCTAAATTTGTGTAAAAGTTAAAGGTGGAGAATTTTACAGCACCCTCTATCTTGCTGTGTCATTTATACTAATATCTGTACCACCAGTACAAAGTTTTCATTAAGAACAATTTGATTAATAAATATGCAAGTTTTTTCAAGATAATAAAAAGATTTTATTCAACAGCAAAATGAAGTGAAAATTCATGATGTCAATGCTGCTGTGTTAAAAATATTAAATAGTGCTCATTTGATAAATAGTAGTGGACTGCTGAAAAATGTGTTTTCAGTTGAATTGTTTTTTAAAGTGTTGATTTATAATAGCCTTTAAGTTTCCCTATTCAAGTCGTAAATACTAGTATTTCCTTTTTTATTTTTAGATTTCATCCCACTCATCACAACATGCATTTCAAGGAGTTCCAGGAAGTTCTGTTAAGATATAGTAAATGTGAACAAAGACTTGGGAAGTGAAATACAGTGTATTATTCATAAGCATCTGTGATGTTTGAACTTAATACAAAGTCACATACTTAATCACGAAATCGAGACTAATAATACGGAGTAGCAAAAAATGTATTTTTACATTTTTTTGCAATATTGATTTTGAAAATCAGATTAGGTGTCTGAAAATTAATGTACATAAAAGATCAAAATAAAAATTGTTTCATAACTGTTGTATTGTTTTCATTTTTTAACACAATGTAAACATGAGTCATGTAAAGCTACTAATTGCCACCCAACAGCCAGAGCTATGCATGAAATACACCGCCAGCTCAGTCATTTCCAGCTGAGGACTGCAGTTTCGTGCTTATTAGAACTCATCAGCCTGGCATACGAAAGTGACTGAGCTGGAGATGGAAAACCTCTTAAGGAAGCCAAGAGAGCCAAACAAACTGGTAGCTACAATAAAATTAGCACTGAACCAGACGAGTGACCGAAGCAATGGTTTGGTTCAGTTCGAAGATTGAAGGCAAGGCATGGTATATTCAGTAAATTACCGCCCAATAGCCAGGGCTAAAGCAGAAATACATGAAATACACCGCCAGCTCGGTCATTTTCAGCCGA
The DNA here is from genome assembly GCF_026930045.1 of Uloborus diversus. Lineage (NCBI taxonomy): Eukaryota > Metazoa > Arthropoda > Arachnida > Araneae > Uloboridae > Uloborus > Uloborus diversus. Next base: position 148,781,036 of record NC_072738.1, on the reverse strand, counting down.
GGACTACCTCGAGTTGAACTGAAGCATTGCTTCGGTCACTCATCTGGTCTGCGCTAATTCTATATTAGCTGCCAGTTTGTTTGGCACTCTTGGCTTCCTTAAGAGGTTTTCCATCTCCAGCTCAATCACTTTCCTATGCCAGGCTGATGAGTTCTAATAAGCACGAAACTGCAGTCCTCAGCTGGAAATGACTGAGCTGACGGTGTATTTCTGCTTTAGCCCTTGCTATTGGGGCAGTAATTTACTGAATACAGCCAGAGCTATGGCAGGAATTCCCAGAAATTACTGCACACATCAGTTTTAACTTCTTATCCTAGCTTTTATCTTCACTTGACCTAAACTTACAAAACTAATAAAACAATGAAAACGTGCATGTGACACTTCGTTTTGAAATCAGTTTAAATCGGGACTGGGGGTGCCCAGATCTTGAGAAAATATAGGACTTAAAGCATCTACCAGATATGGTGGACTGCTCCCTGTGACATAAATCTAACTTCTTGCTCTTGAAAATGTTTAAACAGGCTATCTTCAGAAGCGTATGCTATATGCCAATGCATGCTTCAAAGACTGAACTAATTATCTACTCCATCATTGGATGTTTGCATGCGTACAGGGGTGACCACATGATGGATTATAGCGCAAGTTGCACCATCAAAAAATTTTTTTGGGGGGAGGGGGGATTTTAAAAGTTATTTATTTATTTAAATTTATATATATTTATTGATATGTTTAAATTTATGTATTGGTTTTTTTAATTTAAAATATTTATTTTACTTTATTCTATTTATATTTTAGTTCATTCATTTAGTTTGTGTGTGTACTGTGTACATGTTTTTGATGGTAGCACACAACTTTTCTTTTAAAATAATATAAATAAAAGTAAATAAACGAATTTTTTTAAAAATAAATTAACAAATTTAAAAAAATAATAAAAAACATTTTAAAAAATAAATTGAATTAAAAAATAGCTAAAAAATAAAAAAGGGAAAGAGGGTTGAGAAAAGCTTTTGAGGGGGGGGGGGTTGTGCCATCGTATTTGAGGAGTTGGGCACCCCTGCTTGCATATGGTTGAAGTTTCTTTACTTAGCTTAATGGGAAAAGTTTGTTTGAAATGGTGTTATCAATCACATTGCACTGTCCTGCCATATCCACATTATCAGTCTTGAGATGCTGCAGCCAGACCTTATTCTGTTAATGATGTAGAATTTTAAAAACTCAAAAGTTAAGAAATTCCTTTCCCAGGAACTTGGTGAATGATCAAGTTTCTCTTTTTCAGTAAGATTATAGATTAATAACACATAATTGCGATTTTTAAAATTTGTTTAATTTTTACAACCTTAAAACAAGCTTTACTACTACAGTTGAAAACTTATCTTAATATATAAAAATCTTCTGTGCGGATGTTTGTCACCATAAGGCTTTTAAACGGCTGGACAGATTTTGATGAAATTTTTTGTGTGTAATTAAGTTGTGGCAAGCATGGTTTTGAAGCGCGACGGATCGAATCGGAAGCGTTTTTGTTAAGTAATTAATTAATTTAAATATTGGATGGTTATATCTCCCAAATGATTAATATTTATTTTAATAAATATTTAACCCGTTGCCAAAGGACGATAAAAAAGCCAGCTCTGCTTTTTGTAATGAAATTTGCTACTGTGATATCTTCTTCTTTACTAATAACTAGTGGTACCCCCGCACGGCTTTGCCCGTAATAGAAAATTAAAAAGGTTTTTTGGTCCGCCTGTATATTTATATATAATGTATGGTGAATTTTCTCGACAATTGGCTTGGTTACGGTTTCACGTAATGATAATTTCGTTTTTTTCTCGTCCATCTAATGAGAATTTTGATCTTCAAATTGGAATAGAAAAAGAACCACATCGAATTTTCGAAAAATCGCTTCGAGGTGCACACCCCCATGCTACAAACTAACTTTGTGCCAAATTTCATGAAAATCGGCCGAACGGTTTAGGCGCTATGCGCGTCACAGACATCCAGACATCCTCCGGACAGAGAGACTTTCAGCTTTATTATTAGTAAAGATAAAGCAGAAAGTCTCTCTGTCCGGAGGATGTCTGGATGTCTGTGACGCGCATAGCGCCTAAACCGTTCGGCCGATTTCCATGAAATTTGGCACAAAGTTAGTTTGCAGCATGGGAGTGTGCACCTCGAAGCGATTTTTCGAAAATTCGATGTGGTTATTTTTCTATTCCAATTTTAAGAAAAAACTATCATAAATTACGCAATTATCATAACGTGGAACCGTAACATGGGCACAAGCCAATTGGCGAGATACGAAATTATCATAACGTGGAACCGTAACGTGGGTACAAGCCAATTGGCGAGAAAATTCGCCATACATTATTTGTAAATATACAGGCAAACCAAAAGACCTTTTATTTTTTCTATTACGGGCGAAGCCGTGCGGTTGCCACTAGTTACTAATAATTAAGCTGAAAGTCTCTCTGTCTGTCAGGATATCTGTGACGCGCATAGCGCCTAGACCGTTCGGTCGATTTTCATGAAATTTGGCACAGAATTAGTTTGTAGCATTGGGATGTGCACCTTGAAGCGATTTTTCAAAAATTCGGTGTAGTTCTTTTTCTATTCCAATTTTAAGAAAAATATTATCATAAGATGGACTAGTAAATTACGAAATTATCATAACTTGGAACTGTAACATGGGAACAAGCCAATTGGCGAGAAAATTAACCATACATTATTTGTAAATATACAAGCGAACCAAAAGACCTTTTAATTTTTCTATTACGGGCGAAGTCGTGCGGGTGCCACTAGTTACTAATAATTAAGCTGAAAGTCTCTCTGTCTGTCAGGATCTCTGTCAGGATATCTGCATAGGCGGATTTAGGCCGAAATATTTGGGGGTGCAACAATAACAGAGAACTGAGGAGGGGGGGGGGGATTCCCGGAATAACTAAGGCAGTTGCTAAATCAGAAAATAATTTTAGGGCGGGACACACTTTTAAGTCTAAAAAACGCGATGTAAACCATATTTAGTAAGATTAGGGGATGTGCAATTCTTAACATTTCAAACTGCAGAAAAAGTCTTAAACGAAAGTCGATATTAGAAGCAATGGGTGAATCTAGCTACTGGTTTGGAATGGGATTCACGTCCGAGGAAAAATTTGAAATAGTAGTTTTGAAAACGCAGTTTTACAGTTCTTGGTGATATTTTAGAGGCAAGAAAGGTACGTGTGGCTCCAAGGCTATTTTTAGAAATTTTAGTCTTATAAATGTGACTATAGTCCATATTTATAGTTTGGGTTATGAATGAGACTCATAGACTGCCTCCAATCGATTTTTTGAAAAGCAGATAGAAATATACGTAACCCCCTCCCCCACGCTACCTCGTTAACTTTTCATAATTGAAGTTCCGAAAATACTACGGAGGACAATTTTTGATGCTGTTACCGGACGGGGTGTTCTGGAGCTCTCCCCTGGAAAATTTTCGAAATTGAAGTCCTAAAAATGAAGTTCTTTTGCAATAATCCATGGTATTAAAAAAAAAGGATTCTCCCACTTAAAGATTTCGAAATAGTAGTTTTCAAAACCAATATATTAACACTCTTTGATGATAATACAGAAAGGGTGGTCAGAGGCCCTTGTTCGAATATTTTCCAAAATTAAAGTCTTTAACACATGAGTGTAAGACCATACTTGGTAACGTTAGGGACACTGCAGTATTTCAAAACTGAAGCTCCAAAAACGCAATTTTAAACGATTTTCGATGTATTTAGTGATTAGAAGATCTTCCTTGGAAATTTTGCGAAAGTGAAGCGCAGGAAACCAAATTTGAGGTACTCTGTAATAATTTTAACTGGAGAAAGGAGTTTGCAGAAAAAACATTTTGAGGACTAATAGAAAAAATGAAAATGAAATAGAAAAAAAAAGGGAGGGGGAGATATGAAAGAAAGAGGATTGTGCGAGAAGGCACGCAATTCGCCGCCAATAATCGGAAGCTGTTGAAAAATTTGTATGTCAATATTTCTTTTTGAAAGAAAAATTAAGATTTTTTCCCAACATTCTTTTTTTTTCGTAAAATAACTGCGTTTTCCCAAAATGAGATCTTTTCTTCTCTTCAATAATAAAGAATATTTTTTTAAAAACATCTACTCAGCATTTTGTGGGGAGGGTCACCAGTCTTGTGCCCCTTCCCCCTGGATGCACAACTGCAGCAAAATGTCCGGAAGTCCTCCTTCAAAAATTTTTGATTATTTACCTTAAAATTGTTGGTTTTCGGTTGATTTCGGTGTAGATTTTATTGATCAAGTTTCTTGCTATAGCCATGTTTTTTTTTTTTTTTTTTTTTTTTGGGACTTGATTAGCCATTGTTGTTTTAAAATAGAAGAATTTGTATTGATATACGAATAAATAGGGGGACCCGGGGTAAAATGGGTAGCCGGGGTAAAATGGGTATAGTTGCATTTTTCTTGATTTTATTTTACTGGACAACATTTTTTGAAAATAAAAAAATATGATGAAAATGTTTACATATCAGGCAACATTTTGACTTGAGGAAAAAGAATCAAGCAACTCATTTACCAGGCTTAGCAACAATTTTATTTTTCAGAACACAAAGCAATGCATTTATAGTGAGTGATAAACTTCTTTCTAGAAAAATTTACTGGAAGAGTTTCAGAAGTTTTTTATTTGGATTTGACAGAAAAAGAATTTTTCTAACAGAAAACTCAAAAAAATAAGTAAATTTTAATATTTACAAAAATTTTGTAGTACTTTTAGCTGTACGGGGTAAAATGGGTATAGCCAACATTTTCCGGTTAAAGACATTGAATGCAAGAAGATTAAAAAACTTAAATTATCTTTGCAGGACAAATGTTAGATATTATTCATTTTTTAAACTAAAAGTATGTTTTTAAAAGGTTTTATAAATAATTACTCTTTATTTATTTGTTTTATTTTAATTACTATAACCTGTGCCAATTAGTACTTAAAGGCATTATATTTTTCGATTATTATCGATATAGTTCATGATTACTGTAGGTTAGTAATTTACTGTTAGTTTATTATGTATATGGCTCATTGCTACACATTATAAAACATAGTAAGTATTGATAGCTAATATGCTGTCTTTTTAATTTCCTTTTAAAACCACCAACTCCATGCTCAGAACATAGTCTAAGTACAACCTCACACACAATCACAACAAAATCCTTTTGCCTCATAGCAAAGTTGTACTGAATAACTAAATCCTCCTGCTATACCTCTTGGTTCACAGCCATTTTTTAGCACTGGTAAGGAAATAAAAAATTTACAAAAAAAAAAGTAAGAGTCCGAACAAAGGTGGGAGAAGTTTTAATTACAGAGCAGGTGACTGCAAAATTGTACAGGAACCGGCAAGAAACAAACAAAAGCAGAAAAAATAAATAAATGCACACAAAATAAATAAATTTAAATAAAAAAAAAACATTAACAATAATTGATAAAGTAACTTATGAAGTAGAAGTGAAAACTAGTATTTCTCCTAGTTGTTAATCCCAGCAATTGGCGACGGGGCCGTTGTTAAATTTGTGGAATTCATAGGTTTAATTACTGAAATCTTAGCTGAAGGTGAATATACTGAGAACTTAGCTACAAAATCATCTGCCAAATTATCCTATGTGCTCCTTAAGAAAGATGACATTGATGTTGTGCGGGCATCACAAAGTTGTAAAAATACTACCTCAGCCAAACCGCAAGTCTTCGCCAATGCACCTTTTGTTCATAAATTTGGTTCTGTAAACATTTTTTGTGGTTGTTTTGGATTAAAGTTTTTATCCTCCAATGCAATTATACTCAATTTTAAAAAAAATTCTCCATTAGTTACAGTGTTGTTCAACTTTAAACAGCATATACCCATTTTACCCCTGTGTATACCCATTTTACCCCGGAGCACGGGGTAAAATGGGTATACACAGGGGTAAAATAGGTATACCCCTTTACACTAAATTTAAAGCAAAAAGTTAACACAAATTATGTCCAAATAAGACCTAAGATACACAATGTATAGAATATTGAACAAAAACACAATTATATTTCATGATATTTCTGCTATGGGTCACTAAAATTAAAAATGCTGTTTTTTATACCCATTTTACCCCGGGTGACCCTACCCTATTACAGAACATGCAATTTTATTCTATACAATAACACAGCACTGAACAATAAAGTGTTTGAGAAGTTTATTTGCATGAAATTATTTAATAGGTTTTTTTTCCCCAAATGGATAAAATTACTTGAATTCTTAATATGAGCACAGTTATGTTTTTCTTGCACTAGCGCCGTGTGGTGATACACTGGATTCAAGTAAATTTACTAGTATAGCAGCTATGATTTTTTCCCCCAACTGCGTTTCTGAGTGAAATATAGTAAACTAATTTTTTTTCAAAACCCAACCAAAAATTTTGGGGGTGCGGCGCACCCCCTGGCAGCCCCGTAAATCCGCCTATGGATATCTGTGACGCGCATAGCGCCTAGACCGTTCGGTCGATTTTCATGAAATTTGGCACAGAATTAGTTTGTAGCATGGGGATGTGCACCTTGAAGCGATTTTTCAAAAATTCGGTGTAGTTCTTTTTCTATTCCAATTTTAAGAAAAATATTATCATAAGATGGACTAGTAAATTACGAAATTATCATAACTTGGAACCGTAACATGGGAACAAGCCAATTGGCGAGAAAATTAACCATACATTATTTGTAAATATACAGGCGAACCAAAAGACCTTTTAATTTTCTATTACGGGCAAAGCCGTGCGGGTACCACTAGTTACTAATAATAAAGCTGAAAGTCTCTCTGTCCGGAGGATGTCTGTGACGCGCATAGCACCTAGACCGTTGGGCCGATTTTCATGAAATTTGGCACAAAGTTAGTTTGTAGCATGGGGGTGTGCACCTCGAAGCGATTTTTCGCCTTTTTCTATTCCAATTTTAAGAAAAAAAGTACCATAAATTACGAAATTATCATAACGTGGAACCGTAACATTGGCACAAGCCAATTGGCGAGACACGAAATTATCATAACGTGGAACCGTAACGTGGGTACAAGCCAATTGGCTAGAAAATTCACCATACATTATTTGTAAATATACAGGCGAACCAAAAGACCTTTTAATTTTTCTATTACGGGCAAATCCGTGTGGGTGCCACTAGTGTGAATTAAGAATAGATAAAACGTAGAGGGAAAGAGTGAAGCCTTCATTTCTTGAAAGCAACAGTTTTAGATCCCGTGATATATTTTAAAGTAAAGTACTGGAAGGTTCATGTAAAACGTGTGTTCTGTCGTCGCAGCATTTGTTTCTCGGCTCAAATCTATCTAAGTTTTGGCACCAATGTCAAGAAGACTTGAAGGATTATCTAACTAGATAAATTAGAACAGGGTAGTTCTGTACACAAAAGATTAGTACAGTGGAAGATCTTGATCTTTGGTGGAAAGAACAAATTAGGCAATTGAAGTTTAAAAAGTCTTCGTTCAAAAGATCGTGCTGCTAAACGGTCGGATTTTGCTTCGCTCACTGATCGGCTGGATTACAGTAACGCGTAGTGACTTGGCGACTTTAGCTATAAACAATAGAGTTGCGTGATCATTTGTTCACATTTTAAAGCTAATGTTAATGTAATTCATTGTATTTTTTGTTTATTTGGCAAAATGTTTCAAATTGCAAGGAATTGTTTTTCGTTTTTAAAGAGTTTTTAATCATTTTTGTTGAAGAATGTGTTTTTTTTTTTTTTTTTTACATCGGGAGGGGGAGGGATGAGTGATTTTCGCTTTATCAGAGAACTGCTTTTGCCTTTATCATTTTTCTAAACGACATCCTTTCGATTGTTTTATTCTTTTTCATATGGGGATGTTGCAGCGGGATTTCCCGTTTGTTCTAGATGGGTAGTTAGTTTTTCACAATTAATATCTGAGGACGATTTTTATGCTTTGATTATGGCTGAAGGAACAAACCATTAAATACGGGAGAAAAAATAGTTAATAAAACAACAGCTCAGTAGGCATAAGATAAATCAAGTTGTAATAAATATACGCATTCTGACACAATAGCAGCTTAAAGCATTTTTTTTTACTTATTTTTTTCAACAAAACGATTCAAACACTTGATAGTTGATTGACTTTTTTTTAACTTTTCACTTTACAAAGTTTGAACAGAACAACGTCTGTCGGGTCCTCTAGTCTAGTACTATATGGAAACAATAAGAACTAAGTCTAGCTTTGAATTAAAAACAAGTCTTAAATTGAAATTCAAAGTGCCTATAATTTCTAGAAACTAAGTTTTAAAAAATTATACATGTCGAAAAATTTATGAACAGGTGAACGCATTTTACGATTGCAACTCAAAATGCTAATCTGATTTTTTTAAAACTATTTTTTTATTGTCGCACATGGTCAGGTAATGTTTTATACGACTTGAAATGGGAAACTGCAGTAATAATAAATGTCTTTATAATGTTATCATTAAATTAAATTCCCATGTGTTGTATATATTATTATGAACAGTACTTGGACGACCGAGCGTCGCTCAGCTTGAAAAGTTTTTTTTTTTTTTTTGTCAACTCATGTTTTTCTAAAGTTCGATACTTTTTAAATATACTTGAAACGCATCACGTTAACGAAATGTTAAGATTCTCGCCAGTCGTTGAGTATGCTTCAGAAAAACCGAGAGATATACATGTAATCACTTCATCAGTATTATAATCATTTCAGCTATAAAAGTCTACTACTGAATATAAGCCTCCTCTCCCCCACAGTCATCCAAATAGGGAAGCTCTCAGCTGGTTTCGTATACATATTTAACGCACGGTATTGCCAAAAAAGTAGTTTCTAAGACCAAATATTACGAAAATAAATATGAAAACATTGCTAGGATTGAAAATGCACCGCGACCATCTTATAACACTAAAGTACCAAACAAAGATTCTGAATGCAATTAAATCAACATTTTGCTTTAAACTATCTGTTACATTTTTGTTTCCACTATACAATTTTACTATGGTTAAATCGGTTTTAACCCAATACTTCCTTCTATACATGTTGCGATTCACGATTTTATCCCAATCGAGATTTTCACTTGGAATAAGTACTTTAAGTGTAGTTGGTCACTTTACGCCAGAAAATGCTACATACAGCAGGCTGTCCATAAAAACTGATAATCCACAAACCACACCAACAAATTATAACAACAACAGTCTTAACAAAATATAAATAGTCTCAAGACATTTTTTTCGAAATAAAATTTTGATGCGTGATTTAAAAAACATATAAAATTATTTGAAATGTTAAAAAAAAAAGATAAATAAATAAAATAAAATAAGACGGTCAAGCAATAGTTTTGCTTTAAAAAAAAAAAAAAAAAAGCTTTACATCGACTTACATAATGCTTTTGAATTTGTTTTTAGCCAAGTGCGATTGAAATTGGCCAAAGTGGCTAATATCAGCCAAACCAGGCAACCCTAAGCAAGTTTAAAATTTTTAAAGCGAGAAGGGACAAATTTTTATTGTTATGGTTGCAAATCGTCTGCCTTCACAATTTTTTTCAGGGCTGAACTCAATTAGACTTTATATTAAAAAACTCTTTTTTGTAAAAAATCGCGTTTTTACGGAAAAAACACTGATGTAGATGAACTTAGAATGCTAAACTACAATTAAATCCGAAATTTCATCCAAATCGTTAGAGCCGTTTCCGAGATACGAAATATATACTACATACCCACAAGAATTGCTCGTTTAAAGATATAAGATAACAACTTTTTACATTTTTGAGCTGCCTTGAAATATTGTTAGATGCTGCTAAAATTTTGCCTGATTTTTTTTTCCATGAAAATGAACCAAATTAGGTGGTGAGATCATATTTTTATACTGCAGTAATCCACTCATCCAAAGGGAGCACGTTCAAACATTCAATTGTCATGGGTGCATAAGAGAGGAATTCACTTTTACTGTAAAACAGCTTTTATGCCAAAGAGAGTCTTTCAGCCAAGAAGTGGTAATACAGGTACCAGTGCACTAAACTGGTCAGTTTTTTCGAAATTTTGGTCACTAAAGTCACTTATTTATTTATTTCCTTTTTTGAAAATTTGCCCAAGAAATCATTTTAAGAAAAATATCGGCAGTAGTATTTTTCCTATTTTCCTTATAAACTTTATAAAATGTCGAAAAAGTGAGAGATTGTTAATACAGCAACCTAATTTTGCCAACCTTGTAATATTTACATTATTTTAATAAGAATAATTTGCTGTTAGCTTCATTTAAGTCTACTTTCCAAAAATATTTTTAAGAAAGAACAAATATATGCTTAGTCTGTCGTAAAAAAAGAAATAATTGTCAAATAAATAAGTTACAGTGGCGGATCCAGCTGGTGGGCCCGCGCCCCCTCCTTGGGCTCAGAGATTGATTAAATCAGTCCCACACTACTCCTGAACGCGTCTGAAATTTCGGGAGAAAATATAAATGTCTGGCAAAGAGTGGGAGGAGACTGACAGGTGATTCGCGAGCAATGACATCGTCAAAGTTTGTTATAAATTAATTTTGAATTAATAGATAGTTCAAAGTTGTGCAAAAAAATACGAAAAAAAAAATTTCGTATAACTTTAAGTGTCTTGAAGACAGAGTAAACTCGAATTAGCATGTTTGATTTTATGCCAGCATGCGCGATAAGCAGCCAAACCCTACTCAGCGTCCATTCTCCTTTTGTGAGAACAATCACGTGGTACAGACTCCGTAGAAAGGCCACTGCACTCTTCTCATTTTCTTGTTGAATTTACAAAAAGGAATGTTCAACAGTGTTTAATATATTTATCATTCATTTCTCCGCTAATTCCCGTACCGAGAAGATAAGTAATATTAAGTTAAGTACTCATATTTGCATTTTAATAACTAATATAGGAATAATCAAGTTAGTTTACAATAAACAAAACAAATGATCATTTCGAATAATTCTATACTGCATGCAACTGCAATATTAGTGACTGATAGAATATAGAGAAATTCTGAAAGATTTTAATTGTTGATATGTTATGAAAATTGTTTTTTTTTTTTTTTTTTTTTTTTAATATTATAAAATATCTCGTAATTTCCATTTCTGTTCAGCCCCTCGGAGCTTATATTCTTAAACGTAAATTTTTTAGGTGGTTATAAGCTGTTTACTTTTCTTATTACTTTACACTTTACAATTAGCTACTGCTTCTGTTTCTTATGATAATTTTTAACTCTTAAGCTAGTTGTACTTGTACACACCCCGATATTATTATTCCGAAAATATGGTGGCCTTCTGCTTAGATGTGCTGCTGCCAGCAGACTAATAGACAAAAGTAGAGACCACGAAAGAATGAGCTTCAAGGGAGGAGATTTTTTTTTTTTTTTTTTTGTGTGTGTGTTAACAGTGCCGACCAATGAAAGTTCCATTGATGGGTTTAAAAGTGTAGATATAAACATAATTATGTGACAGGAACAGCGTCTAAGAAACTTTGCGTAGCTACTTATTCTGTATATTCGAGTTTGACCATTTGATGAGATGTCGTTTTTTTCATTACAATTTTAAATTTTATTTTCCTTTAGTTTTCTTTGTTATCCATTTATTTCATATGAATATATGTTTCACTTTTCTTTCCACCTAGAAATATTATCGAAATTGTTATTAAACAGTTTTAATTATGCAAAATTAAAATGAGCAAGGGCTCTACAATTTAGGCATTATCCTACAGTTTGGCGATTTTATAAATCAAGTGATGCTGCTGTTGTCTTAGTTATTTTTACACGCCCCAGTCGAATGCATTTTTTTAAAATTTTCTGTGTTGGAATCGTTTTTGAAGGACTTTGCCAAAGGTAATAATTTTATAACTTTTGTGACAAAAAAATAAAATACTTAAAAATGGTTAATAATTTTAATTTACTTTTCACGTGCTTATTTAAATAATACTTTTTATTGAAAGTTTTAGTTTTGCATAAAATTATCTGATTATTGTTATTTTTTCCTAGATGCCTGGTGACTATTATAAAAACCTCCAGTCTTTTTTTTATTCCTTTTTTTTTTAAATAAGAAAATATCCAATAAATAGAGCAATAATAGAATAAATAGAGCAATAATAAAAAAAGAACAGAGCTGAATAAACTGGTCATAAAGTACTGGTATTACTGATCAGTGTTATAAATTTACTTTTCATTTAGATATTTGTATCTATCAAACATTAACTAAATGCCATGAATTTCAGAGTTATTATGAACATAAGAAAAAATTTTAAGCACGATGAAATCCCCACAAAAAAGGCTCATCTAGATACTACTCACCCCCTTGAAAACGTGGAAACTATACCAAGTGAATCGCCACTTGCTTTGACGCAAGCTACTCCTGATGACAGTAGCACTATCTGCATATCGCGTGATGTAGGAGTGTACTTGGGCAAAATGTCAATTTCAGACGACCTAACTAAATTCAGACTTTTGACAGAACCATGGGCTCCAGAAAACTACTATAATTTCCCTTCATCAAGTCATATAAAAGGAGGCCGGGACGAAAAACGAGTAAATTTAGGCCATTTAGATAAATACCATTGGCTAGTATTTTCTCATGAAAAAAAAAGACTATTTTGCAAATACTGCAGTATTTTGGCGCATGGAAGATTGGTTGGAGGTTAAAAAAACTGTTCCCTTACAAAAGTTAGTTACAGAGTCGTTGCAAAAATTTGCCTAAACTAACGGGAAAGGATGGCGATTTAGAGAATCATGCTGCTCATGCCTATCACAAAGAGACTGTAATAGGTGGAAATTCTTTTATTGATATTTTCAAAAACTCAAATAAAGATGTAAAGAAACATGTTGGATGAAAAAAGAAGACTCCAGGTAGAGGAAAATAGAGCACGTTTGGCACCAATTATCTAAACAGTGTTACTGCATGGCCGTCAGAACATTCCGTTGAGAGGTCACAGAGATGATGGAAATATGGCTGACCTTAGTGAAGATCCTGTACAAAATGACGGCAACTTTAGGTCATTACTTAGATTTCGAGTGGAGAGTGGTGATATCCAGCATAAGAATCATCTCAACTGTACTAAAGCTACTGCTACATATATATTAACAAAACCACTACAGATGAGATTATTAAATAAAATAAGAAAACAAGTAAATGTAGCCAAATTCTACTCTGTTCTCTTTGACGAGGCTACGGATATTTCTCACACCTCCCAATTAAGAGCCATTGTCTGTAAGGATCAGGCAGGTTGTGATTGTTGACATTTTTAATTTTCTTTATTTTCACATATGTTGTTCCTTATCATGAATGTAATGTTTGTGCAAAATATGAGCTTTGTCTGCCTTACCGTTTTTGGGAAATTAAATTTTTAAATTTAGGGGGCGTGGCACATTTTTGCTTGTTTTTCAAATTTGCAGATTTTAAAGTTCTTGTTGCTTTAAGCGTCCCTATAATGACATGGGATTTTTAAATTCTCTACTATTATATGGTCTCCTTAGATACTATTACAGCTGTCAAATCGATGTCACTACGAGGGCGACGGCCACAAACTCCGTTTAAAAATGACCGAAAATGAATTTTTTTACTACATTCAATGCCAATTTTCTCAAGCGCCTTCATGATGACACCAACGTTTTTACATAAATTCCTAGTTACACTTGCATACATCAAAAATATGTAATAAAATTGGTGTCACTATAAGGGCGCCAGAAGATACTGGAACTTTTATGTGGTAAATTTCACAAAAATGCAAATGTTTAAAATCTAACTACTACTCTCGCCCTCATAGCATAGATCTGAAACTAATTAAGTTTGATAACCAACATGTTCGTCTAACATATGAAATAAAAAAATCGGTGTCACTCCTATTACTTTCGGAAATATAAGCATTCGAAATTAGTAGGGTCTGGTGGGGGAAAGTGGTCAATGGGGTAAAGTGGTCATTCGTCAAATGAATGGCTATAGCTTGGAAATAAATGTTCGAATGAATGTGAAAATTTTATTATAGAGTAGGGCAGTTAGAAACTACATTTTGAATACAAAATTTTACAATTGGCAAAATTTTATTTGGTGAAAAAAAATATTTTATGTGAATATGAAAAGTTTTAAAATCTAAACACCTCTTTTAACTTCCTTGGGAAATTTTGTTTGTTAGAATTATGAACAGATTGACTGCATAGGAAGCTTCCTACATGTCTCAAGAACTCGTTCTCATTAGCAGTTAGCTGAATCTCTTTTAGATAATTTTTTAGAACAATTTAAGTAAGATGGGGTAAAGTGGTCATAATATTAGGCTTAACAAATATTGTTATTCTAATGTCACTTAATCGTTAAGTATAAGACAGATATAACTTAAATATTAATTTCACTTAATATGTATTGTTTTTACAGTAAACGGGGTTAAATATACGAGTATATGCATATGCATATACTCGTGTAGTCCCGTATATAGACGTATTCACATAAATGCACCAATAAATACGTATATGGGTATCTGCAAGGTTTTTTAATCTATACAGATATACATTCGACTATACACATATATACTCACTTATACTCGTTACTCAGGTAGACACGAAAATACGCATACGTACTCGAGTAGACACTTACATACAAGCATATTATATACAAGTAAACAGGGTGAGTTTAAACTTTTGGGCAAATTATTAAAATGTGTTAGAGGAGAGGATAAGAAGCAAGAATCATAAGGAACATATGGTCACAAACACAATGCTGACGCACTACATACATGTAAAGCCAGAAACTGATGGATGCAAAACAGGTCACAAATTTATATTACACACAGAAAATTTTACACAACATTTTAGGTCTCAAGAAAGTTTTAATGCGATTGATGAAATTTGCGACCTGCAGCTATAATGCATGTGCGTCGCAATCACAAAGCACTCTCTGTTGCAAAAACGAGACTTTTGAAAAAGTTCCTTCTGTCGCTGCGCTTTGTTGCGACTTCAGGCCGTAACTTTTAACAACTGCTCTAAATATTTCTTAAAAACTAAAATGTTGGGTAAATTCATCTTTGTGTGACAAAATTGCGATTTGTTTGCATTCATCAGTTTCCGGCTTTGTGTGCATGTAGCGCGTCAGCTAACGTAAGTTCCTTATAATTCTTTGCTTCTTATTATCCTCTCTCACACTCCTTAGATTTTTACCCAAGAGCTTGGATTTATTCTGTAGGCATACATGTATAAAGCTTAAAAACTCGTGCATACATCAGTACATGTACTGATGTATGCACGTAAATGTACGTATATACGTCTATACATGTATATAATCGTGTTTGCACATATACATACGTATATACTCGTGCTTCACAATATATATATATATATATATATATATATATATATATATATATATATATATATATGTGTGTGAGTAGACACTTACAAACACGCACTGGATGTATCCACGAATTAACTCGTGTATACTCGTATATGTGTGTATGTACACTTATATATGTGTGCATGCGTCTACTGTACACGTATATACTCAGGTATGCACGTACGTACTCGAGATACTAGTGCATACACGCATATGATGTTCGTTTACACGCGTATATACCCGTACGTACACGTAACACGTATATACTCGTGTAGACACGTATATACTCCTGTAGGTAATCACGTATACATACTTATATACACTGTAACAAATTTCGGAAACGTTTCTGGATATATCGGAAACGTTTCCGAAATAGTAGGAATCCTTCATCCAATAGCGAATACCTCAATATTCAGAAAGCTTTTTGTTATTTCAAGATATCTAGAAGCGGAAGTGATGACGCAACGCTTCGAAACCTATTTCATCCTTCCAACCCGGGCGCCAATGAGTCGGAAATAACGAGAACTTATTTTTTTCTTATCTATGGTTGCTGTAGTCAGCAACTGTTTGGCACTAGGATTACTTGTTATTTCATGTCTAGAGAGTAGTAAATGTGTCGAAACTAATTTTACGCCTTTGCATTTTGGACTGCCCTTGATTTTTTAGACGATGTACGCAGCTATTAAGTTAGTTAATAACCATTTGCTTCTTTATAATTTCCAATGCGACCATAATTAGATATATATTGTGTGTTCAAGCGTGAATAGTTTCAACACCCGTGTTTATACTTAATGAAACGAAACCCTTTGGATTACTTATTCAGTTGTAATGGAGGTACTTAGATTTTCTTCCGCTCATGTTCACTTGTAAGTACTAAAGAATATTTTAAAACATGTTGTTATATACATTTATATTTTTGTTGATTTGCATTTGATGAGGCTAAAATTGTAACTGTTTTTGGGTTTATCGAATTAATTTCAAGTTATCCTTCATGTGCGCGGTGTACTATTTGTTGTAACTAACTGAAACTGATTAATTACGCAAAAGAAATAAGATTTATATTTGAGAAGCAATCACAGAAAAGTTTTTTCGAAATACTTGGATGTACATACATTTTGGTTCAAAAAGAAAAAAAAAATCAATTGTTTAATTCATTAAAAGTATGGTAATGCAAATATTTTCTAGTATTGTAATATGCTTCACAAAGATGTGCCATTATTATCTTTTTTATTATAATTTATTCATTCGTTTAAACATATTTATACCATTAGAAAATGACCATATTATCTATTAGTAAGAACATAGTTATGCAATTAATTCATCTGCTTATTCATTTTGTTAAATGTGGTTAACAATAAAAAAATTCCTTGACATTAGTTGTTCCGAAAAAAACATTTCCTTCGTGGATAGACTAGTTTAATGTAGGACAGTCAGGAGGAATGAGTCAGTGGCAAAAATGGAACAGCTGCATTTACATGCCGAAATAAAAAGTAATATTATTTCATGTCATCGTTTTAAAAGTGATCATTTTTTAAATACTATGTTATTAATATGCAATGCACATATGGGGAGAAGACGAGGGGCGTTCACCACGCAGACTGTGCCATTGACATTTTCAAGGGGTTTCTTTTTTTAAGGGGGGGGGGCGCTTTATATCATTTTATGAGTGCACCATCACTCTTATGGTGTGGGGGGGGGGGACTCTCGTATATATGAAATGGAATAATCATGTAATAGAGTTCAATGTTTTAATAAATAAAATATATAATGCATTTTGCGCACACTCTAAAAATAAAATCAGTAACCTATTTTGATTAAGTATCTATATTTGTGATAAACTGGAAAAGGACAAGAACAGAAGAATAAACCCGAATGGTTCCAGCAGGGGGACTTTGGTGTCATATTTAAATTCATCAATTTCTCTGTTGGTACTTTTCGGTACACTTTGTTCGTCAAAGAAATTGACTTGACGTGAGCGAATTTCGGAACGCAAAGTGTAGGTAAGTTTTGTCAAATTTTATCCGAAAATAAAACCTATCAAGTTTGATACAAGATATGTTTTTAAGTTCTGCATTAAAAATACAATATGTTGATAATTTTGTCTTGAAAATATTGAGAGAAAAACTGAAGTTTAAGATTGTTTAACAAACAATCCCACTTTTGAGAAAGTACTCCCCTTCCCTCCCCCGACGATTTTGTGATTATGAATGAAACTACTATATTATTTCATAAATTTTCAAAAAATTATAACTGTGCATATGTTATGCTGTTAACCATGCTATTTGTCATTAGAAATTCAGAAAAAAAAAATCCACGAATGATTCTAAAATTGCTTGTTTCATTGCTCTTAGATATGAAAGAATTGAAACTGATATGGCATGCAATACTATAGTAAAGAATTATTTTTTAGAAAAAATCACGGAAAAAGGATTCCGAAATTCTCGGAAACGTTTTTGAAAATTGTTTGGAGAATTCCGAAATACTCGGAAACGTTTTCGAAACTTTCATGAACTACAGCTGCACAGAATACTCAGAAACATTTCTGGAAATTACGGAAAGAGGATTCCGAAATACTCAGAAACGTTTCTGAAAATTACAGAAAGAGGATTCCAAAATACTCGGAAACATTTCTGGAAATTATAGAAAGAGGATTCCGAAATACTCAGACACGTTTCTGGACATTACAGAAAGAGGATTCCGAAATACTCAGACACGTTTCCGGAAATTACAGAAAGAGAATTCCGAAATACTCAGAAACGTTTTTGAAAATTTCATGAACCGCAGCTGCACGATATACTCAGAAACGTTTCCGAATTTTTTTTACAGTGTACTAGTGTATACACGTTTGACTAGGCACGTGCATGCATGTATCTGATGCATACATGTATCTACTCATATATGAACGTGTTTACTGATGTTTACACGACACGTATATATTCGTGTATACACACATATGCTTGTGCATATACTTGTAATTATAACAATAACAGAAATATACAAATATTAGGGTTGTTTATAATGGTTTTGTATCTATTTTTAACTATGACCACTTTACCCCATGATATGACCACTTTCCCCCATCCCATGGGGTAAAGTGGTCATAAATACAAAGGGAAAAGAAAGTGTTATAAAACTGCTTAAATCAATATTTATTTTCCTAAAACTCAGTGTACTGTGTTCTTTAATAATGCAATGTAAAATAAAAACAAAAAAAGTTTAAATGTTTAAAGAATTTATTGTATCTATTATTCACATAAGTTGAAAACCTACGATTTTATGACCACTTTACCCTACCAGACCCTATGTTATGGAGTTGTTTAAAAAAAGACTTTTCTAATTCGAATGGCTTTTTGCACGGTTT
Organism: Uloborus diversus; assembly: GCF_026930045.1. NCBI lineage: Eukaryota > Metazoa > Arthropoda > Arachnida > Araneae > Uloboridae > Uloborus > Uloborus diversus. The sequence continues at coordinate 148,762,349 of NC_072738.1, read as the reverse complement.
GTTATAAACTTTAATATAAAATTACAGTAGTGACACCTAAAATAATATGTTTCTAATGCTTTTTACAAAAAAAAAAGCTTTATAAAAAGCATTAGAAACACAGTAAATCGATATAGGTACAGATGGACGTATTGTGTAATGTGCATTATGGCTAAAATAGTCGTACTAATATTCATATTTTTCCAACCATACTATTTTTTTATCTGTTATTTATATTAAAAATGCAACTATTTATAACATAATGTCTTAAATAGTGATGAACATAATGTATTATATAGCGAGCATTCAGAATCTGAAACATAATTTGAGGATGTCGTAGACTAAAACAAGGAAAACATAAAAAATCAAATCACCCAGTTTCAGAAAGACGGTCATCTCTTATTGATATCTGGTAATTTTGTAGCACTAAAGCTTGGGAAAATATGGTATCCCTGAGAAATAGTAGAAGTTGAACATTTGCTAATCTGAATACAACTAGCCCCCTCATAGCAGAGATCTGAAACTAATTAAGTTTGATAACCAACACGTTTGTCTAACATTTGAACTAATAAAATTAGTGCAACTCCTACTACTTTTGGAAGTATAATCATTCGAAGTTAGTATGTTGTGGTGCACTTTTTTCATTTATTATTATTATTTTTAATTTATTTTATTTGTTTATTTATGTATTTTGTTAATTTAATCTTATCACACCCAGATAGTGTTTTGTCTATATTTATTTTTAATTTATTACAAAGAAGCAACGTTTAATATAAACAGTTTTGGGCAGTAAGAGCGTCTTTAATGTTGAATAGAAAATGCTCGTTTTGATATAGGTACAGGTGGATCTATTGTGCATAATATGTTTAGATTATCGTACCAATACTCGCCTTTTTTCCGGTCAAATAAATTTATTAATTCCAATCCTTCTTGCCATGCATTTGACCTTTACTTGCAAATGGTCAACTTCTACTATTTCTCCGGGATACCATGTTTTCCCAAGCTTTGTGCTACAAAATTACCAGATATCAATAAGAAATGATCGTCTTTCTGAAACTGGGTGATTTGATTTTTTATGTTTTCTTTGTTTTAGTCTACGTCATCCTCAAATTATGTTTCAGACTAGTCGACCCGTGCGGAACTCCGCACTGTGCTTCGAATCATTTCATAAGGTATTTCGCTCTTTAAGAATTTCAAAGGAAGAACATTATGATAAAGAACCGAAAAAAAAGTAAGCATAGAAGAGAAGGCATGTAATTTAAAGACATCAGTAACAAAACTTCGTTAAATACAACGTTGTGATAATTGGATCATCGCTTACCTTTTGGTCGTACATATTTTCAATTCAAACATAAATATCATTAAAAGTGTGGCTGAGTAGTGACTCGTGAAAAAGCAATAATTGTGCATGTAAAAAAACAGGTTGTGGCAAATACAGTCCTGCCCATGTGAGCATCTGACGGGAAAAAAAGAAACATTAAAGAGATATTTATTGGCACGGATTCGAATTGGCGCCATTCTGATTAACAGCCCGACACCCCAACAAACCTAGCAATTGCGCCTTCCTTTTCGAAAGTTATTCATTGAAGGAATGCGTAGTAAAAAACAGCAAAAAACTTTCTGCCAAAATAAAAAAAAATAATAATAAGATCATCCTTCTATGTTTTGTCATTAACCAGCATGATACGATTTAAAATTATTCGCAAAGCATGGAATTTGATTAAAGAATGACGAAGATCTCACGTAGCGATTGAAACGAACATTCTAGAGAAGTAATAAATTAGATTGAAAATAAGTATTTTAATCTTTGAATATTGAACTATTTCACATAGAAGGTTGCTTTAACCGTTACGGCTTATATGCCCGCACATGTTTCTCTTTTAATCGAATACTTAAAATTCAAAATCAAAACCAATTGAACTGAGTCCGTTTTTTAAGTGTAACTTTTCGAACGTAGACAAAATGTATTTTTTTTTTCAGCAGAATGCAGAGGAGAAGAAAATGATTTCTTGCTAATGAAGTTAATAATATTTTAATGCTTTATATCGTATTCGCTCGAATATAAACTTCACTGGGTGAAACTCGTAGTTTTAATTTGGCGTAGTATTTTTTGATTTGTACAAAAGGTCGAACACTGCTATTAGAAACATCTACATTTCAGCATACAATGAAAAAGTTTTTCTGCACAAAAAGGATTTCCTTTTGGTAAATCTAATACTTTTTTATGCTTACATTATGGTGAGTGGTCTAGATGTAGTCAAAGCTTAAAAAAAAGGAAGAACACGCTTCGATTAACAGTCAACTTATCCAAATGATAACTGTAGCCTGCATAAAGGAGTCGAAACACCAAGTAGCATTCCCACTGCATTTATTTTATTACGTTTGTATTTTATGAGTACAGGTAATGCGTAATACTAATATAAATTTGATATTATATCGGACAGCCCAAACTTGCCCGAAGTTCAGATAGTTTATAGCCGAACGCTCTACCGAAAAAAATTTATCAATTTAGCTGAACAACTAAGTCCAGTGCTTTTAAGCTTTATTAAAGTATGAACACACACACAGGCTATTTTTTTTTGCCAAAAGCGACGTAAAAAATGGAAAACTGCATTAGAACTTTGCTTTTAAAAAATGCGTAAGAACTACAGGCAGCATCAAGGTTTTGAAACAGCAAGGGGCGTTTTCGAAAACTTGATTTTTCGACCGTAAGTCTATTTTTCTTCATTAGCCAGCCTGATAAGTTTTAAAATGAGAAGGGAATAATATATAAGATAAGATATTAAAGAAACATTTTTTTATTCTTGAAAATTTTTACAATTTGTTACCGCAGGCTGCTTGAACCGTTATGACTTAGATGGCAGCACGTGTTCATCAGTTAACAGCATGTTTAAAATACAAAATAAATTGAACTATGCTCTTTTTTAAGCGTAGCTTTTCGAATGTAATAAAAATGTGATAAGCTATTTGTTTTTTTGCAAAAAGAAGAAAAAATATATTTTACCCTTAATAATAGTAATTTTTGTAGTAATTTTTTTATTTGTACAAAGAGTCAAAAACTCATTAGAAGAATATATATTTCAATATACGATTTATTATTTTTTTCTGAACAAAAAACAATTCTATTGTAGTCTGAAATCTTAAACCTGTTACTTATATTTTCGCTTACATTATGCTTTAATTTTCTTACCACAGCCAAAGCTTAAAAAGAAAAAAAAAACGTACAATTCAGAAGTAATTTGGCACAAAGTCACTTCAAGTTCTCATATCAGCAAGGAGCGTTTCCTCCTCATTTATTCTATTCCTTCATATTTGTCATTCAATTAATTAAGTGTTCATGTAATGCGCGATATTTCTCTAATTTTTTGATGCAGATTGTCCGGACGCGGGTCCGAACACGCATTCTCCTGGTTACGAAGAGAATGCTCTGCCAATCAAGCTATTCAGCTCTGTCGGTCATAGCGCAAATTAAAGTTATAAGTTTAACCGAAAACCTCATTCTGGTTCTTTAAAACAGGTTTTTCGGCTGAAAAAAGCAATTTTTAGACCGTGGGTCTATTTTTCGTCAGTAGCCAGCACCATAAGCTTTAAAATAAAGCGTAAATCAAAGAGATCGATCAAGAATTGAGGAAAATCTGGCGTAGAAACCAAAAACAGGCTACAGAAATAATATATAAGGATTCTGAATGCTCGCTATATAATACATTATGTTCATCACTATTTAAGACATTATGTTATAAATAGTTGCATTTTTAATACAAATAACAGATAAAAAAATAGTATGGTTGGAAAAATATGAATATTAGTACGACTATTTTAGCCATAATGCACATTACACAATACGTACGTCCATCTGTACCTATATCGATTTACTGTGTTTCTAATGCTTTTTATAAAGCTTTTTTTTTTGTAAAAAGGATTAGAAACATATTATTTTAGGTGTCACTACTGTAATTTTATATTAAAGTTTATAACAAACCGTGCAAAAAGCCATTCGAATTAGAAAAGTCTTTTTTTAAATAACTCCATAACATACTAATTTCGAACGATTATATTTCCGAAAGTAATAGGAGTGACACCGATTTTTTTTTTCATATGTTAGACGAACATGTTGGTTATCAAACTTAATTAGTTTCAGATCTCTGCTATGAGGGCGAGAGTAGTAGTTAGATTTTAAACATTTGCATTTTTGTGAAATTTATCAAATAAAAGTTCCAATATCTTCTGGCGCCCTTATAGTGACACCGATTTTATTACATATTTTTGATGTATGCAAGTGTAGCTAGGAATTGATGTAAAAACGTTGGTGTCATCATGAAGGTGCTTTGAGAAAATTGGCACTGAATGTAGTAAAAAAATTCATTTTCGGTCATTTTTAAACGTAGTTTGTGGCCGTCGCCCTCGTAGTGACCCCAATTTGACAGCTGTAATAGTATCTAAGGAGACCATATAATAGTATAGAATTTAAAAATCCATGTCATTATAGGGACGCTTAAAGCAACAAGAACTTTAAAATCTGCAAATTTGAAAAACACGCAAAAATGTGCCACGCCCCCTAAATTTAAAAATTTAATTTCCCAAAAACGGTAAGGCAGACAAAGCTCATATTTTGCACAAACATTACATTCATGATAAGGAACAACATATGTGAAAATAAAGAAAATTAAAAATGTCAACAATCACAAATGCCGTAAACTACCTGATTCTTACAGACATTGGCTCTTAAGTATTTCACCCCGTTACGTACTAGAGATGAGTCGGGCTCAGCCCGGGCCCAAAGCGGGCTCGGGCTCTAGAATCGAAAATAGGTTTCGGGCTTGGGCTCAAGCACAGATATTCGATCGCCAATCTCCATACAAATTCAAAGCAAATAAACATTTTCCTACTGTGAGAAAATGAAAGGAACATTAAAATCAGTTCAATCAAAGTCAAATTTACCCCTCCCCCCCCCCCCCCCCGCCCTCCCCCCAAAAAAATAAACTAATGCTTATTTATAGTGTTTTTTTGCGATTACTATTGCAATATGTCATACAGTTATGCATTTGAAGCGGAGCATTTTAAGAAAATATAAAAACTTGTGTTAATGAAGAACATTTGACGTAGCATTTTTCATTAACCGAGAGATCATGTCAGACTGTAGAAGGCTCAGTTTTTGATAAAAGAAAGTTTCCTTCGGGCTCGGATTTTGGTCCGAGACAATATCACTTGGGCTCGGGTGGACTCGGTTACAAATTTTTGGGCTTGGGCGGGCCCGGGCTCTCAAAAATGAGTCCGAACTATTACGTACACGAAGCTGCTTCTGGTACGACTGTAAGAGATTTCGTTTGATTCCTTGATCTGCATGAAAAGAACTATAATCCTACAAACTCTATATTTTGTAAACCAATCATACCTGGCGAGATCCTCGACAAACGGTTCTAAAATTTATGGAAGATCCCATAAAAGGAGTAAACTGTGAAAAATGTGTTGGAATTGGAACACTTCAAATTTGTAATCTTAAAAATGCATTTCAGCTTTATATTTTTCAAAAACTTACGATTCCACTTTGGGTATCACACCCCAGATGGATGAAACCTGGGGCAAACGCTCCCCCCCCCCCTAGTGACGCCACTGAGCATGGTGCAGTGGTTCCTGACCTGAGGGTGAAGGCGTAGATGAATATTTTAAGGATAAATAATAATTATAAGAAAGCCTGCGAATAACGAAAAACGCACTTCTATTTTTTGAAAGTACGTCAATGAACTTAGTTAAGTATTTCCCTTCGAATAACTATGAGTTCGTTTTGAGAAAGAAAGTAAAAAAAGGTACTTTTAAGCATTTATTTCAGTTTTTTAGTTTATAGGAGGGTGATGAGTATTTAAAGGATAAAATAATAATTAAAAGAAAGCCTGTGAATATCGAAACTGAAAACATGTTTGTAATCGATTGTTCAGAGTTCAGACAAGGAAATACAAATGAAACGAGCTGATGTGCGATGACATGACTTCCTTTTACTCCAGTTTTAATGTCATTTTCCCATTATTGGGAACTATTGAATCATTTAATGTGATTCAATAGTTTACTCTATAAATATCACCAACAGTGGCCAAATTGGAACAAGTTAAAAAAAAAAAAACGCCAAATTTGTCGCAATTTAGCGACAAAACTTGGCGACCAAAAGACTGGCGATATATCGCCAAGTGGCCGCCAAATTATAACACCAATTGAGCATGGGCGCCCATGTGCAAAATTGTAAGGGGGGGGGCTCAGATATTTTAACCATGGTTTAACAGGATATTTTCCCCCATAGAAACCGATTTCTGGAAAAATTAAAGTCATTGATTTGACATTTTAAATAACTTATTCATTAATGGCTGGAGAAGAAATGTTTTTAAATTTTTGCAAAGAAAAAAGTACTAAAAACTAGGAAGTTCTAATTTCAAAGGGGGGCTCAAGCTTCTTGCGTTCCTATATGGGCGCCCTTGCAATTGAGTATACATCGAAGTTAACGATTTCCCCCCAAAAAGGAGCAAAGGACCCTTTAGAAACACCCGAATACAACCAAAAGATGAGGTGCACAACTAGATCCCACTAAGAGTCTACATACCAAGTTTCAACTTTCTAGGACATACCGTTCTTGAGTTATGAAACGCACATACATACGTACATACGGACGTCACGAGAAAAGTCTTTGTAATTAACTCGGGGAATGTCAAAATGGATTTTCGGGTGTTTATATGTTCTTAGACACTTATCCGCGTATGGTCGGGTTGAAAAAAACTCAACATTAGTTCGGGGATGAGCAAAATGGAAATTAAGGTCCAATTTTGAGTGAAATTTATTTCGCGAATACAATACTTCCTTTTTTGTAAAAGGAAGTAAAAAGAAGCAAATTAAAGTTAAGGAGCTTCCTACTCACACCTCAGACGAACCATAAGGAAGTATTTTAGCATTCATTGCCAAGCTTATGGGTTTTCAAATTTTTAATTTTTTTTCTTTAAATGTAAATGTCAGTGTTTTTAATTCCCAAGATTCCAATTAAAAAGTAATAATTTCATAAAAAATGAACTTCTGTTTTTGAAAAGTACGTCAATGATCTTAGTTAAGTATTTTCCTTCAAATACTTATTATAGTTCGTTTTTAAAAGAAAGAGAAAAAAATAAAAAAGGTATTTTCAAGCATTTATTTTCAATTTTCAGTTCAAGAATGATTGGATAAAATTGCTGTACAGTCGACTCCCGCTACAACGCGATCCGACTTACGCGAAATGGTTATAACGCGAATTTTTCACGAGTACCGAATTTTAAAGATAACGCAAATTTTACGCCCACAGCATGAATTTTTTAGAAGGAAGTATTAGCTTCCTTATTGGCTACTAAATATTGATTTCGTGAATGTAATTACGTCCCTTTGAGCATCACTGACAGCCAAAGTTCCCACGCCAAACTAGTCTCGTGCATCAAATAACCATAATGGCACCTTAGTGTCACCTTCATTTGAAGTTTGAAAATCTGAAGAAAAAGAAAGTTTCTGATAAAATTTTTAAAAAGGCTAAGATTCTCGATATGCTTGAACAATTACAAAACGTCGAAGGTAGCGCGACAATAAGTATGAGTGAATCTTCCATATGTACGATTAAAAGTCAAAATAAAAAGGTGTCCATAAAAGTTTAGAACTTAGTTTCAATATTGAAGCTTGCAGAGCAGTCTAGCAAAGTAAAAATTATGAAAATGGAAGCTACGCGCGCTCTTGCATTGTGGATTAATAAAAAGATCAGGTAGAGGAGATGTAGCCACAAATTGAAACGTTTTAAATAGAAGGTGAAGCGTATTTAAAAATGTATTAGATAAGAATAACGATCTGATCTTGGAGCATAAATCATCACTAGTATCCTCATTTTTTAACTCGTAAATATTGCTACTGTATCTACTGTACAGTACTATTTTGTGCATCATTTTAATTTTACTGCATGCAGTGCGTACCGTGTTGTTTTATTTTATATCTTTTATTCCCATTGGACATTCATTTTGTGCATCTTAAGTATTTCATGTTGAATAACAGTTTTTTTTAAATACAGTAAAAGTTCAGTTCTTTATGGAAGAAACTGTAATGGTTAAGGAATGCTTTAGAGCAGTTTGAGGGGTGTTTATAAGTGCCTAAAAGTATTTGGTATGCTTTAAAAAATTTGTATGCATATATTTTTCCACAACGCGTAATTTCAACTTACGCGAGGAGTCTTGGAACGCATCCCTCGCGTAAGTCGGGACTCGACTGTATATGTGTTACCGTTAAAGTATGTAATGCAGTTATTTTATAGAATACCTAGTTATTCCATGAATTAACTGATCGTGTCCGTTAAAGTGTGTAATATGTTATTAATTTGACACTTTAACTAGTTATTCCATGAAATAACTAGGTATTCTATAAATTAACTAATGAGAGACAGTTAAAGTTATAAAAAAACAATTCATCTAAAATGAAATAACTAAGTATTCTATAAATAAACTAACGATAGATAATTAAAATGAAAAAGAAGCCATTTACCTAATTTTTGCAGCCTATAAATGGTATTTATGGAAACGTACCATAAAATCATTTGTTACAACAAGGACTACTAAAATGACACTTGGAATTACAAAGAACATTATTTCTAAAACAAAAACATTTTTTGATGACACACTGGGTTTTACACGTATTCTATGAAATAACTAGTTAAACCATGAAATACAAGAGAGTTTTACACTTTAACGGACACGATCAGTTATTCCATGGAATAACTAGGTATTCTATAAAATAACGGATTTCATACTTTAACGGTAACATATACATAAATTTCGCTTCAAATTAAAATTGGGCATTTACAGTTTTAATAATATCAATATCCACTAGCTCAACTTATAATTTTTCAAGGAAGGAAAGTAGAGGAAGGGGGGCGATAGGTAGCAGTTAACCTCTAGAGCGAGCAATGGGCTCAAAAAAGTTGGGAACCACTGATATAGTGGAATGATAAATTTCCAAATGCAGTTTACGCATGATACAATCGTAATAGGTGCATAAAACAGCTACTTACTGTTGCTGTAAAACAGCTTTTATGTCAAAGGTAATGTATCAGCCAGGAAGTGGTAATGCAGGTACCTTCAATGGAGTGCTGAAGTTTCTAATGCAGTGCGGACGTCTACTGATTGAATTGCCATTGGTGTAACTAAGAGGAAGTCTCTTTTATTGTAAAATAGATTTTTTGTTGCAAGCGTTTTTCAACATTGAAGTCGTAGTCATGTACCAAAAGTGGAATGCTAAGTTTAAAAATGCTTCTAGCACGTCTAGAGATTCAACTGACATAAGTGCACAATAGGGTGGGCCGAAAAACAACTTTTTTTTCTTATTTCGATGATATGTAGTGCGGAAAAGGTGGTAGAGCAAAGTGCACATAAAAAATTTAATTTTTTTCTGACAATTTCTTGATCTGCCGCAATTGGATTGAAGTTCCGAAAAAATGCTGTATTTTCATGTTTTTAGCTAAAACTAGTAAAAATAGTATATTTTTATTTTCGATAATGAGTTGCGTGGAAAAGGTGCCATTGGTAATACTTAACTCCTATAAAAATTTTGAGGGGTGTGATACAGTTCTTTCCTTCGCCACAAATGTGTAGAAGTTTTACTAATTTTCAGTATAATTTTCTCAAATAGTACAAATTTTGTTTTCGCTATATTTCTTTGCCATTATTATATACTTTTATCACATGTGCTGCATTTTTAGATGCGTGGTGTGTCATAAATCAGCTGCTTATTGCGTATAAAATTATAAATTTGAAACGTGCTATTCGAAAACTATTCGGGCTGTGCATCAGCTGCGTTCAAAATAAAGGTTAAACAGCACATAACTCAACAAAGAGCTAAAAATGGTGTGGATGTACAGAAAATTTCTACTTGTACTTTCAACAGACAATTTTTATCTACACTGTTTTAGGTAATAAAGCTTTTTTCGAGTTGATTTTCTGCCTTTTAGCGCTTTTACTTCTGTTACAGTATTGCTACAATGAAAGCATCTTTTCCTTCGTTTCCATCTGCAAATTCCGTGCTATTTTAGTAGTATTATATTTACTAAATACAGCTGACCTAGGACTGCAGGTTCTAAAATTGTTTCGGATAGTACTGTCCGCATCTGGCAAGTTGAGTTCCGTTGGCCGGTGGATTAAAGATTACATTTGCTGAAATAGGGGTGAGGAAAAACTGCTGAAGGTCAAAAGGCTTGATGGTAGCCCAACTCTGCACTAGCAATTCCTGTTCTTACTATTTGCTCTCCCTTGAAAGAAATGGACTTGCTCATGGCCAAAGCTCAACTTCTCAGAGGCGGGCAGTATGTTTATTCCAGTTTTTTGTGACGAAAGTCGTTTCGTGATACGAGGTTGGCTGATATTGGTTGAGAACCAAATCGAGCATATCGTCGCATTCAGTTAACCTGAATTTTGATTTTAGAACCTTAAATCTTAAAACCTTTGGCTTTCGATGTACTTAAGTGCAAGCGAAGTTTTCTGTAGGCAGCTGTAAGCCACCTAGACTAAGTAATAGACCATGGTTGGCTGTCATGTAACTGTGGACAGTCCAGTTGAAACAGTTGCAAACCTGTCAATTATGTGTTTTTGGTCTGTGCTCAAATTTTCAGTATTTTCCTTTTCTTTTGCCAATGTAGAAATACATGACAGAGGTAACATAGAATGATAGCATAAGTAGGTTTTCGCATGCCATCAGCTTGGGTTTGGTTGTGCTAGAAATTTCTTAGGTTCAGTACTTTATCTATCTTATTTATCAGGTTTCAGACTGGGTGTTTGTTCGTGTGAAAAATGTACACGAAATGTTGCAGTTCTTTATTTATCCCTCTTTTTTTTAACACCTGCAATGACACCGTTGTTTTTTGTTTTTCTTTTCATGTTCTTACGGGAGTGCCGTTTCACGCCACTGTTTTTAGTTAAGAGATAATAACTTTGTTCTTATTTTAAAACATTTACCAGTGATTAAGAAATTGCGTTACTCTTGTTGGTTTTGAACGCTAATCAAACAGAGAGCTGCATTAAGTTTTCTAATAGCATATTTTGAATTAAAAATTATTCGCAATAAGTAGTTCATTTGTAACACACTACGCATCCATAAATGCATCACATGTGATAAAACTATATAATTATGGCAGAGAAATAGGGCGAAAACAAAATTTTTACTATTTGAGAATTTTTAACCGACTTCAAAAAGGAGGCGGTTATCAGTTCATACCGTATGTATGTTTTTTTTTTGTTTGTCCACTCATAGCGTCTCACATAGTGAACCGATTTTGATTATTCTTTTTTTGACGGATAGGGGATGGCTCAACTTAGGTCCCATTACTTTGTTTGACCATATTTGTTCTTTAGAAAAAAGTTATGGGCAAAAAACAGTAAACTTTATGCAATTTCCCTATTAAATTGTAGCGAACTTCGCACTTTTCAACCGTGGATAACGGTGGCTCAGTGGTAGAATTCTCGCCTCCCACAGGAGCGACCCGGGTTCAGATCCCGACTAGGACAAAGTGAATTTTACTAAAATTTCGTTTCTACTGTTTCCCGTATTTTCTCGAATGTTCTATTAATTTCTGTATCTTTCCAAGTCGCTTGAGTATTCGCTTCATTTGGCTTTCACATTGTCTTCGCTATCTTCATCTACGCGACAATTGAAAAATCATTGTTATAAAAGTTTTGTGCCATATAACAGTAACATTAATAGTAATTGTAATGATAATTTTGAATAAAGGCTTTTCTAAAGCAATACAGTGATATAGGGCCGAACTTCATACTAGGTAACTTCTTACTTTTACTGAAATATCTACATTTACACTAAAAAGAATGAAATAAAAAAAATTTTGAAAAAAAATAGAACCGACTTCAAAACTGCTCTAAAAAGTGAAAAATAATTTTATTCTTTAAACACCATCGATAATACTTTTAAACATAATTTTTGAAGTTGGCGCAAAAACAAAAAGTAAAATCCATTGTAACCATGCTTCGGGGGATCGCACTAGATCTGCTAAAGGCTTAATAGCGTTACAACGCAGCCCCCATTAGAAAAAAAAAAAATCATATAGAGTCAGAAGGGGTCCATTTTCACTTAGTTTGATATTTATGTCGAGGAAGTTGCTGAATCGTTACTGTTAGTCTGTTCATTCACTATTTATTAAGAAAGGTACTTTTAATATGAAGGAGAGAATTTACAGCGGTCATCCGTCCCGATGTTTTAGGCCACGTTCTACATCTTTTAAAGGTCACTTAATCAGTATTTGGAAAATCCAATAATATATGGCTCATTTTTATGAAAAGAAGGGTAAAAATCAACTTTCGAGGTGCCTCTCTTTAATTCTCACACTTCTTTTGGTCCCCCACTTTTTTTGACCAGCAGCCTATGGCTAGCGCGCATATCTGAAGATTCAGTTGTCAACGGTGCATGAAAGAGGAAAAATCTTTATCTGTAAAACAGCATATATGTCAAAGTTGGTCTTTCAGCAGGGAAGTAATAGTGCAGGTACTTATAATGGAATGGTTAAATTTTCAAATGCAGCGAGTAAGTCTCATTATTCGATTGTCATCAGTGCATAAGGAGGAGCAAGTTTTAACAGTTAAACAGCTTTTATGTCAAACGTAGTCTTCCAGCCGGGAAATGGTGTCACAGGAACCTAGAGTGAAATTCTAAATTTTTTACTTAGGTGTGAACTTCTCCAGATTGAACTACTGGCTAAGTTCGCGTAGAGCAACTGATCTACCGGTCGATTAACCAGTGACTAACCAACGCGTTCTAATAGAGCTACCAGTTGATGAAAATTAATGAAAATTTCCTATGGACACTAACCACGACGTCATCAAATCAACCACTGACGGCATTAATCAACCACTTGTGGGGGTTTAATATAACAACTAGGAACGTTCCTAAGTTATCTAGGAAGTTTCACATGAAATACTGCAAACATGGCCAAAGCTAAGAGATAATTGCAAGTAAGTATCGTGGACTGTACTTTCCTGCAAAACTACGTAGTCCATGGACTTTTCGCTCCCTTTGGGAGCTTAAACAGTCTGGACGGGCCGTAGAAAAATTAAAACCGATACAATTTAATAAATACGCTCCGTTTTTTTTTAAACTGGGAGCTAAAAATATTTTTCACACCAGCGAGAAGAATGCATTCGCGCAACTTGTAAGCAATTCAAGAAACTTTTTGACAATGATACTTGATTTTTCCAGGAAGTGTATAAAAATCATTAAAATCCCGAGACGTTACACGAAAATACTCAGTAACGTTTCGGAATTTTTTTTACAGTGTATACGTGCATTTTATTAGCTTTCAATCCGAGGTCAATGTTTACATATATATGAAATGAGTCAATAATTAAAAACTCCAAAATCAATATCACTTTTGTATCATTCATCATGAGGAAAATAGATTTAAAAAGGATTAAAACTGCATATTACTGTAAATTTTCTCTGAAAGTAATTGTATCAAGGACCTACTCTGAAGGAAAATTCCGAAACGTTTCAGATTATTTCCGGGCAACATTCTAGGATTTCGCTGGTTTTGACCAGTTTCCCGTGAAAGCCAAGTATCTTTCTGAAAAAGTTTCCTAAATTGCTATAAGTTATATGAATGCAGACCTCTCACTGTTGTATGAAATCTCTTCAGCTACTTGTTTAAAAATATTATCAGGATTTTTATTAAGTGTTTTTCTCTCACATGTATCACAGTCCTTCTGGATTGACTAAAAGCCTCAAAAGAATGCGCAAAACAGTCTCCGGCTTTGCAAGTGCTCGAAGTGCAGGTAAATGAGGGGCTGGATGTTTTCTTGGCCTTGTTTTCTAAAATATTTTAGAAATTCTTTTAGTAAATCAGAATGGCGCTAAGAAATTACTAATAACATGTGCAAGTATTCTTGTAGGGTTTCTGATTTTTTCCAAAGACGTGACAGACCGTTATTGTGAAGGTCAGTGGATTCTTTAGAAAGATTCCAGGTTATATTCAGGAAAGTCACTGAGTTTTAGCTGGAAACCTTCTGTTTTTTGCGTTAGTTACTGATGTATTACTGGCAGAATTCAGGCACATTAGCTGCATATTTATTTTCAGGAACGTTTCTGAATTGTTTTTTCACTGTAATCTCTTTTGATGAATTCCGCGTTAAATTTCTTGAGTATGTTTTTATCATTGAGAAGAGATAAAGTGGAGGGAGTGAAGACTTTCATTCGTGAAGCAAAGATCTCAAGTCACGTGATAGATTTTAAAAAAGCAACGCATTGGACGAAATCAGGTTTATTTTCGCTAGTTTCAAGCAACGTGACTTGACGTCTTTGTGTCAGCTTTTGCTAAACCAATGATTGTACTTGCTCCCTCCATTTACTATACTAATTCCCGCTCTAAGGTTTTCACCTGCATAACGATTTCAAAAGACACACAATAAAGAAATCAAAGAAGAAAATAACAAACAACATGAAAGTCATTATTCTCAACTGCACATTACAATCTCCAATGACTTTACTAGTGTATTTTATTTGAGACAGCTTAAATCTCTGCTTCTACTCGTAGTCTTCGCTGAACTGGCGCCTCCTGGCGAAGTCTTCAATGATGAGGTCTGTGCTCATCTCTCTGGACAGCTGCTTGCGGACCCGCTTCTGCATGCCAGAGACCTCCTTCTGCTTCTCGGGGGTGGGGCTGGTGAGCTTGAAGGGCACGTCGGCCACGAGCTCGCCGCCGATGGCGCCCATGTACAATCGCACCCTTATCATGTACGAGATGACGATGCCGATGGCGTCGCTGGTGTTCAGGGTGGAGGAGGCCAGATTGGTGTCACTATCTCTCAACAACCCATCCAAGGCGACGCCTCGTTTGACCTGAAAATAGAATGCGGAGGCTCAGACAAAACTGTGGACGACTGATTTACCAACTTTGAAGTAGATTTCGTGATGAAATTAATGGAAAAGAGATTTGAGTTACTTCTGTCACGGATTCGATAAACCAGATTGTTCAATACCGGCATCTCGTAGAGAAGGTTTACCATGTTTTGAATGCATATCCAATGTGTATACGAATTCAGTAAGTTACCGCCCTATAGCCAGGGCTAAAGCAGAAATTATTCGAGTTGAACCGAACCATTGCTTCGGTCACTCATCTGGTCAATGCTAATTCTGTATTAGCTACCAATTTGTTTGGCACTCTTGGCTTCCTTAAGAAGTTTTCCACCTCCAGTTCAGTCACCTTCCTATGCCGGCTGATGAGTGCTAATAAGCACGAAACTGCAGTCCTCGGCTGGAAATGACTGAGCTGGCGATGTATTTCATGTATGTATTTGAATTGTTTAGTTAGGTCATGTATTTTGGGGAGGGGCTCCACTAAACCACCTCTTCCTCTGTTCCAGCCCCTAAACAATCTAAAAAAAAGTACTACGAGCTTTCAAGCCTAAAATCTGAAGGTTTCGTTCCACCATTTTCCGTGCATGAAGTTTTCTTCCTTCGTGCTAAATTTCTCCTCTTTATTAAACAATCAATGATTGGCTCTCACTCGATTGCAGTGGATGTTCCTTTGATTTCTGGATCCACACCCTCTGCAATCTGCAAGCACTACTATCCACCACCCCTCTGGTTCTCCGCTTCCTTCAGCAGCACTGTCCACCGGCCTCTGCTCCCTCTAGGAGGTAGCGTGCACGTCCTGCACACACACACACTCGACACCGTCCCGTATGACGGGCATGCTCGTGGAGGTTTGTTGTGTGCTTGATGATGTTTTTGTCTAACGAGGATTGTGCAAAGTCGAGAGTGTCGGGTATTAAAAACGTCGATGCCGAGGGACAGGGACCGTTTGTAGCAACAAAAAACCCATCGAGTAGGGTCCTATCGCATCTTGTGATTGCGAACAACATAAGTTGTACTCAAGAAGTCAAAATTCAAATCATTATCATTTTCTTCACTTTCTTTTCTTTTTTAAATGAAGAAAATCTCATCAGAAGGAACCCACACATTAACACATTTCCGGAGCAGAAAAAGGATTAAGGGTACATACAAGTATTAGTGGTTAATTCTTATTTGCTGGTAAGAACTAATACACCGCTAATGATAGTGCCAAATTTGTAATTTTAATTTATGCCATTATAACAGTTTAAGAGTTATACTTTTATAGTAATGAATTTTGGAAAGATTGTGAACTAGAGAAAGTCATGAACGGAAATCAACTATGAAGACCTAGAAAAGGGGAATGAAAGAATGAGGAGGGAAGGGAAATGTCATTAGCTGTCTAATAATTGCAACAACTGGATTTTTTTGACTTAAAGATTTCTTTTTTAAAGAATTAAGATTTTTATTCAACATTCTTTTTTTTTTCTTGCTAAAAGAACTTAATATTCTCCTTTTCGGGAAGAACGAACAATTTTGAAAAACATTCAACTCAGCACGTTGTTTGGGATTTTTAAAAAGCTCCGTCTCCGGTTCTACTCCAAAGATTCCGGTGATGGACAAATCCGGGAATCGAGTGCTGTGGGTGATAGCGTATCAATTTTAACCATACTATTGTTTTTATTCTTGAAAAATGCTAAGGATTTTATGCCTTCTTTCTCAAATTCGCATTTATGATCATTTGGAGGAGGATTCAACATGGGCTCAGCGGAAACCAAATGTTCCCTGGAACTTTTGGGTTTCGCGACAGAACAGGGGTTCCACAAGTTATCCCTATTAGCTTAATCTATGTTTATTTTAGCAATGTAAGTTTTTTTTCCCTGGACTGAACCGCATCTTGACTTCTTAGCTACTCCTAAGACGGTCTACAGTTGCACCTTTTATTTATTTATTTCTTTCCTCTCAACCCTTTTTAAAAAATACCACAGAGGGATTTCTTCTGAGCATATTTTGACTTTTCTTCTTACTTTCTCCATATTTCAACAGTGCATTGACTGACAACTACATAACTATTATTTTTTAACTTAAAAACAAAATCACGTCACAAAAACTCAATGTTTCAAAAATATGAATTCCTCATATATATAACAGCTAAGGATCAAGTAACGCTCTGAAGTCATCAACAATAAAACTCGCGCCACGGCATGATAGTTTGATAATATGTTTGGTAATGTTTAAAATGCAAGGAAAGGTGAACTTGATCCGTTCACTTAACTGTTTTACTGGTAAAACTGTCATTTCAGGAGAATGAAGAAACGAAAAACAATGAACGCTATCTACTGAAAGTCAGGATTCATCTACTGGAGTTTGGGTTAAAATTTTAACTATCAAAAGGTTAGCAAACAGGCAAATGCTTCGTTCAAATGTAGAAGTAATTTTCATCCGTCATATCTTGACGGGCGATTTTCTAGTATTGTAATAAAGGAAAGATTTTGTATGTATGAGTAAACTAACAACGTAAAACTTTTAAAAAGTGTATTTGGAGCTCTTTAAAACAAAACCTATCCTTCTTCATTCCCCTCCCCCTTCTTAAAAACCTGCATTGTTTTGGGGAGTTTACTTTCTCCTGTATCTAATATAATATTAATTACTCGTAAAACTAAATATTTGAGAGTTGTAGCTAAATACTGTAGAATCTCATTAATCCGAAATCATGGAGGATCCAGGTCGTCTGGATTAGTGAAAGTATGAATTAAGCAAAAATAAAGTACATAAAAAACACAGTATAAAGTGTTTTTGAAACACAAGAGAATGAAATATAAAACTGCATAATAGAAAATTACAAAAACACAAAACACAGCCCTAGAAATACATTATAGTACAGACTCGCCTTTTATTTGTACAAATAAATGGCTGTCCGGATTAAACGAAGCCCGGTTTAATAGAGTCCGGATCAATGAGGGTTCACCCAAAGGCATCAGGGCCGTCCAAAGAGAGAACGGCGCCCGGGGCGAATATGTTTTGGCTTCCCCCCCTGGCCTCCAGAATAGCGGGTGTATAATGGAAAAGTACCGAACATTTTTATTTTAAATCTTTACTAATAATAAAGCTGAAAGTCTGTCAGGATCTCTGTGACGCGCATAGCGCCTAGACCGTTAGGCCGATTTTCATGAAATTTGGCACAAAGTTAGTTTGTAGCATGAGGGTGTGCACCTCGAAGCGATTTTTCGAAAATTCGATTTTGTTCTTTTTCTATTCCAATTTAAAGAGCAAAATTCTCATAAGATGGACGAGAAAAAAACGAAATTATCATTACGTGAAACCGTAACCAAGCCAATTGGCGAGAAAATTCACCATACATTATTTGTAAATATACAGGCGAACCAAAAGACCTTTTAATTTTCTATTACGGGCAAAGACGTGCGGGTACCACTAGTTATTACATAATTAAACATGAACAAGCGTCCATCGCATAACACGGTTCTTATACAACACGGTTTTGATATTACAAGGACAACTGAAGACAACTCCTCCACTTCTGCCCGGAATGGTAACAAGACCTTCTCTGTTTTGGTGGGAGATGTGGAGTGACTTTCCAACGCCATCCAACTAAGAAACCCGGAACAACAGCTGACTTGATTGAAATTTTGACAAAATACAGTAACACCATCAAAATCAACATGTTGTGTATACGTAATTAAAGTTGATTGCAATTTGAAGAAAAACATTTAAATGATTTTTTCATTAAACACCAGTTTTACAGGAAAATTTAGTCCCCCCCCACCCCCCCCACCCCCCCAAAAAAAAAAAAAAATCTGAGGGGAAGCTGAAGCTTCTCGAGCTTTTTGGGTAATCAGGCCTTGCTTGTAATCTGAAATCGAATATGTTACAGATCTTAAAAACTATTTTAAGAAAAATACTTTTAAAAAATTGAAATCCAGAAAAAGCTTAGTTTATGGCGCCCCTTCATATATCGGCGCCCGGGGCGATTGCCCCACTAGCCTCCCTCTTCGGACGGCCCTGGGTTCACTGCACGAATGAAAGATTAAACATTCACCTTATTGTCTTCTGCGGATGGAATGATGTAGAAAACTTTGGACAGAGTTGCTCCGGGAATGATTGGGCAGCCTTCCTTTGAATCGATTCCAGCAACTGCCTTGCTGTAATGGCCATTGATCATCGTCACTTCGGTGTTTTGGATGGCATTTACTCTTATGTTCCTGGATAAGTAAATGTTCAAAATAACATGTTACAAGCAGTGTTGTCAGATGGTCAAATCCAGATTTCCACAATTCCCTTCCAATTTTTCCCCCAAAAAGCGATGTTTTCTACCAAAATTCCCCAAATTCAAAAATTATTTGTCCACTAATATTTTCAGAAAATGAATCGACTTCCTCTAATATTTTTGTCTCTTGAAAAAAAAAAATTTTCTCCCCAAATAGCCAAATTTTCTTATAAAATTCCCAAACTTTTTTTTTCTTCCCATTTTTCGCTTTTTTTTTTGTCTTCTTTATCTTTATCTTTCTTTATCTGTACTAATAATAAATCTGAAAGTCTCTCTGTCTGGATATCTCTCTATTGCATGCAGCTGCTGCTGTTTGTAGCATGGGGGTGTGCACCTTTAAGTGATATTTCGAAAATTCGATTTTGTTCTTTTTCTATTTCAATTTTAAGAACATTTTCCCCAGAAAAATTATCATAAGATGAATGAGTAAATGGCCAAGCTATCATAACGTGGAATCGTAACGTGGGCAAGCCAATTGGCAAGAAATTCATCATGCATTATTTGTAAATATACAGGGGAACCAAAAGACCTTTTAATTTTCTACTACGGGCAAAGCCATGCGGGTGCCACTAGACATAAATACAAGCGCCTGACCAAAGTATAAGAAATAGCCAAATGTTTTTTTTTCTACTTGCATTTACTACTCTGCTTCTGTATGTACATTTAAACTATGATTTTTATATATATTTATCCAAGAACATTCTTCATCACACTTATTTTTACCCGTTTCACGTATCAACTAGTTACTCAC
This sequence comes from Uloborus diversus, assembly GCF_026930045.1. NCBI lineage: Eukaryota > Metazoa > Arthropoda > Arachnida > Araneae > Uloboridae > Uloborus > Uloborus diversus. Next base: position 148,742,472 of record NC_072738.1, on the reverse strand, counting down.
GCAGAACATTAATGCGAATTCCGTAGCATAATATTCCACATAATGCGAAATGCGAATGCCAGAAAGTTGAGCAAAGCTAAACCAACGCTGTTTGATACAAACAATGTAATTTCTACTTCTTGACGCGAATCTAAATACGAAAACAATTCTTTTTTCCTTGAGGTTTTTTTCCCCTGGTTTTCCCCATGATAAAAAATTTTCCCCAAAGAATTCCCTTCAAAACCCATTTCCCCAAAATTTCCCCAGAAAGCACCAGATTTCCATAAAATGGGGAAATTTCCCTCAATATGGCAACACTGGTTACAAGGCGGCTAAACATTTCAACATAAAGTAGTTTCTCCTTTAAAGGACACATCTGAATAAGGGACACCTCTATTTAAGGGACATTTTTTCTATTCCCAGTCCTTTTGAATAGGGACCTCTACTTAAGAGACAAGAGACTGTCACAGAGAAAAATTATTAATATATATATATATATATATATATATGTATATATATATATATATATATATATATATATATATATATATGTATATATATATATATATATATATATATATATATATATATATATATATATATATATATATATATATATATATATATATATATATGCATTAAAAATTCACTTTTTGTCCAAAAATTAACTGGAAAAAGTTTGCCTTTACGTTAACATGCAGAGAAACAAATATGTATTGTCATATTTCTTGCTGAGATCGACAGTGGTGGTAAAAAAAATTGCATCACCCGCGCCGCAAAAGAGAGGAATATCATCCCGACTGCGTTCAACTCACAGTCAAGCATCCCGTATCCCAGATGATTTGGGGATGTACGAGTATTTCTGATCAAGGAGTTAATGGGCTTCACTTTGTGCAAGGAACAGTAAACGCTCAGGTGTATATTGGCATTTTGGAGGAGAAACTGCTTCCTACACTGTAAAAAAATTCCGAAACGTTACTGGTTATTTCAGTGGAACGTTTCGGGATTTCAGAGGTTTTCACCTATTTCCCCGCAAAATCAAGTATCTTCGCAAAAATTTTTCCTGAATTAGCTAAAAGATGCACGAATGCAGACTTTTCACTGGTGTGAAAAATGTTTTTTGCTACCAGTTTAAAGGTTGACTGAGCGTGTTTATTAAGTGTATCGGTTTTAGTTTTAGTTACGGCTCGTCTGGATTGGCTAAGCTCCCAATGGGAGCAAATAAGTCACTGGATAGCTGCAGCTTTGCGAGGCAGGAATTGCAAGCAAGGAATATGTTTAGTTCTTGCTTGCAATTATTCGCTTAGCTTTGGCCATGGTTGCGCTAATGCTTCTGGAGTTTTTCTTAGTAAACCAGGAAGGTTATAATCGAATACATTAAACCTACTCAGTTTTTCTAGAAGGTTCGCGACTGGCTTTAACAGGGAAGATTTCCCTGTATATCAGAAAGGTTACTGACTTTTATCGGAAAATGTTCCTGGTTTTTGTAAGATATGTTACTGCCTGAAATTGGGCACATCAGCTGCCTATTATTTTCCAGGAACGTTTCTGAATCTTTTTACAGTGTACTATCCGGGATCACTTTACTTCAGTTCCAAATGACATTTTCCAGGATGATTCTGCTCCGTGCCTGAGGGTAAAACTGGTAAGTAACAATTTAAAAACCTTTATCCTGCCCTTAGACTTAAATTGACATGGGTTTAAGTAATTTTTTTCCTTTAAACTCACACGCAGGTTCAGAAATGGAAAAATGAGCATGGGGTCAGCAGTTGGCCTTGGCCCGGAAACAGCCCCCATCTACGTAAACAATTATCGGAGTCCTGCTGTTTAATGTTTATTTCATAAGTTTTGCAGAATTTCACATACATTCATTGTTAATCGGTCGACCAAAACTTCTCCCATAATCCCATTGTTGTGAAAATGTGAGGGTGATGCAATTTTTTTTACCACCACTGCACATTCATGCTTTTCCCTCTCATCAATTTCTTCATATGGGCTTAGCCTTGACAGATAGTGCGGCACCCATAACAAACTTTGTAAAGAAAGCTTAAAATGTGATCACCCTCTCTTTTTTGCTTTGTATTGCATTGTAAATTACATAACATCAAACAAAACCATTTAACACATCAATTCAAAATGGTAATGAATGAAAGTTAGTTACAAAAGTTAGATAGTACGAAAATGTTTCTGAAAATTTTTTTTAAATATTTTTTCCCAATTTGAATTATTCTGAATTTTAGTATATATGAAGCATTTTCAATACTTATTTTTAAATGATATTATTTTTTGTTTATTATGAAATTGTATTGAGTTAAATACACAGCATGTATCAAAATCTTGCAGGTTACTAGACCGGCTTCTGTAAGCAAAAGGTTCCAAACGTAGTCAAATTCTGTCTAAAGCGCTATAGTTTAACTGTTTTTGCTTGCTTTTAAGGGTTCTTTCAATTCGGATTTTTCTTCTTTTATTTCTTTCTTTCTTCTTCTTTTTGCAGTCCTTTTGAAGTTTTTCGTAACTGATTCCAAACATATTACGAGTATAGTTCAAAATAAGGCTTTATGAGTAAAGTTAAAAAGAGGTACCGATTCGCAGTTGTAGAGATTAAATACGCCACCTTGCGGATATTTAAGAAAGTTACGAAAGAGGTATGTGGGTCGGCCTTGGTTTAGCTCCTTACAGTAGCAATTATTCAGAGACTGCAAAGCCGCCTATAGTTTATTTGAATTTCGAATACATTTTAAAGCAGCTGCACGTGCTATTTTTGTACTAAACAATTTTTGCTAGATTGACATTTAGTTGCTTTTGATTAGTGTAAAAAGTATACTATATAAAAAATATGCTTAAACGAAATATGAAATGCCTCAAGATAAACACGTTTTCTGGGTATTAGAAAAGATAGTCTACGTGAAGGTAAACAAGCGTTTCTGACTTATTATTTATAATTTTACATAAAAAGAAAATTTATTCATAGCAAAAAAAAAAAAAAAATCCCATTATTTCTTTTTATCTACAATTCTTATTGTACACTAGTGGCACCCGCACGGCTTCGCCCGTAATAGAAAAATTAAAGGTCTTTTGGTTCGCTTGTATATTTACAAATAATGTATGGTGAATTTTCTCGCCAATTGGCTTGTACCCACGTTACAGTTCCACGTTATGATAATTTCGTATCTCGCCAATTGGCTTGTGCCCATGTTACGGTTCCACGTTACGATAATTTCGTAATTTATGATACTTTTTTTCTTAAAATTGGAATAAAAAAAGAACCACATCGAATTTTCGAAAAATCGCTTCGAGGTGCACACCCCCATGCTACATACTAACTTTGTGCCAAATTTCATGAAAATCGGCCGAACGGTTTAAGCGCTATGCGCGTCACAGACATCCTACGGAATCCTACAGACATCCTACAGACATCCTCCAGACATCCTCCGGACAGAGAGACTTACTGCTTTATTATTAGTAAAGATTGTGCGTTTACAAAGCTCCAAGACTTGCCTGAGAATACAAAATTTTTAAAATGTGTTTTTATAAAGTACTGAAAGACTTCGTATTATGGCCCTTGGGCATTAACACGCCGCTGCCAGATTTTTTCCCTTGTTCATAGCATCCTTAAATCGCTTCCCTTTCAATTCTGGTTAAGTTCATAGTGAGAATACTGCCGCAAGCCTCCTACAGCTCCAACCCAGCTCACAGCGACTTATTTTTGTTCCCCGTATTAAGAAAACCCTGGAATTGAGATGGGGAGAGAGCTGAATTGAAAACTCAGTCCCCTTCCCCCCTCTCGCATGAATTTTGAACGGTTGTTTAAATAGTTACAGTCCAGTAACCTTGTCGCCTGAAAAGTTGGAAACCTTGTGTCAAATCCGGTAGTTTCGATCTTTTGCAGAATTGTTTGTGATATCGGTCTAATAAATATTCCAAGTGTGTGACCTCAAAAGCCGAACGCAATCTGTTCATATATCGCAAAAACAGTGGAATTTCAGACTTTACAGTAGTTTTTGCCAGTTTCAATCCTAAACGACTAGTTTTTCAACAATACCTACTGTGAATGATTTTAAAGTAGACTAAATTTGCTACAAAATGAATCTAGAACTATCTTTTTAGACCCAATAGTTTCCGAGATAAAGCTTTTTAAAATAAATTGGTTTTTTCGAACTTATCAATTTTTAGACGTTACTTGGGAATCTCTAGCGGGCGCGAGGTGTAAAATCCCTAATTGCATCCAGTAATCCAGTGTTTCTATTGAAGTGCATAATTCAGATATTTATACAGTGCACATTGTCAGATAAAATACAATAATTTGAAGTTGATCAAAACACAGTTGCATGTTCTCCGTGGAGAGTTAGGCCATCAAAGGACGTGTTGTCCAGCTTGCACAAAAAACTGGACGTTATGTTCTAGCTGTCCAAAAATGTGGACTTTCTGTCCGTGGACCAACTCTCCGTCGGACGTTATGCCCCCTGGACGTTATGTCTGCTGGACGTTATGTCCGCTGAACGTTATGTCCGCTGAACGTTATGTCCCTCGGACGTTATGTCCGTTGGCATTTTTGGACCTGGATGTTCTGTCCGGCTCCCCAATTTCACAGAACGCTGATTTCTCTGTGGAGACAAAACATCTGAAGGGTTAGTTCCTTGTGACTGAAAGGAAGAAGTCAGAAACTACTTTGACATAATACGACGTATAAGAATTAACATAATATAACGGAGGTTGAAATGAGAAAGATGAAAAATGAGAAGGGGGGAGGAACATGCTGGGGGTGCCCTTGAACCTCTTCAGGATCCACTAAAAGGTAACGAGGAGAGGAGAGGATTCAAGGAAGGGGTTCCAAAGAAACGGGGTCAAAACTCATGCAAATCGACAAAATACTGGTAAAACTTGCAAGATTCGAAAAAAAAAATTCTCTTTTAAACGATTTATCTCGGAAATAGATACAGTGGCCGCCGCTCATATGAATCATGTTTGTTCTAAACAGTTTTGATTCCATAAAGCGGTTGATTAAAAAAAGCGGCTAATTTAATAAAGCTGGATTTTATTCTGTTTTCGATGGTTTGATTCATTAAAGCGGTTGATTCAATTAAGCACTGATTCAATTAACTGGCGCCCACTGTTGTTCTGTATTCATATTGTAGCAAATTTAGTCTACTTAGGAATTATCCATCAAAGAAATTATTGGAAGCTAGTCGTTTATAGGGTTGAAATCGCCAAAAGATACAGCGAAGTACAAAGTTTCACGTTTTTTTCGATTTATGACTATGTTGCGTTATTAAGGGTCACAAACTCGGGTTATTTATTGGACCAATTTCATAAACAACTCACCAAAATACCAGAACTACCGGATTTGACTCAAAGTCTGATGTATATGGTTACTGGACTAACAATCTACTTTGTGAAGATTTCATTGTGTTATAATATTTCTTGATTTGCTTGGTAGCTTATCAAATCGCTAAGGAACAAGCAATGAAAAATACAAAGAAGACAGATATAGTCGCAGAAAATGGCACGTATTGATAGGTACTCTTTATTTTATTAAAAGTTAGCAAACATTCCTCATTATAAAAAAAAATAATAATAAAAACTTACTATTTTCAATTATTATTAGAACAATTCTTACCTTATTGTCTTTTTTGAATGGTTGGTGACCACCAGATGAACTGCAATTTTCTCGCCATGGAAATAATATTCTTTGTCCAGAGTCACTTCAAGTTGTAATTTTCCAGGACTCAATACAAATCCCTTAGTGACTAAGGCGCTTGGTTGCCTATTTAGTGGACCTGGGGTGTGGTACTGGAGCTTCCGGATCGCCATGGAAACTGAATTCCTCCTGAAATTATAGTTTGAAATCACGAAAAAATGAAAATGTTGGGTCATTGGCGTTGGATGTTATCTTTTAGCATCCTTATTGATGTCGAACGATCGCGATCGTCACTAAATGATGTGCACAAGAGATCTTTCGCACGCCTAGCATTATGGGTTGGAGCACCAGCCTGCATAAAAATCCTGCGCATATACTTTCTTTTTTCGTGAATACGATAAACCTCCATGACATTTCTAGCATGCGTGCCAAATTTTGCCTATTTACATACATTATTCCGTGTATTTTCTTTTTTTTTTTTCAAATGTATTTAAACAAAAGTTACTACAAAAAAATTGTGAAATACTGTCTGTGGCAGTTCTGCGATCAGGAGATCTCATAGCACCTACAGCCTTGAAATTTGGTACAAAATTACGTTGAGTTCCGTTGGTTTGCACGTCGTTTTATTGTTTTTTTTTTTAAATTTCGAGTTAGTTTTTTGTAACTATTTTTTTAAGCTACAACTTCACTTTAATTGCCCAGTGAAGAGAGAAAAGAATTCCCCCACACCCCTTAATATTCTATATCACTGGAAAGAGATTTTGTTTTCTACATAAGATGAATCTCGTGCTAATTTTCTCAATCAATTAGAACAGCAGATGTAAGGTTTTTTATTTTAGATAAAGTCGTCAACTTAACTCAATTCAACCATGGAACTAAAGCACAAAATGTTACTAGAGGCCATAAGTTTGAAAACTACTTTTCAAACGTACAAAACTGCCATTTTGCAATGCTCACTAGCCCGTTAGCACCTATGGTTGTGCAAGTTGGAACAAATTAGTTTGGAAATCAGGAATGGGGTGCTCTTCAAAGAGCGGTTTTTTTTCTCTAAATAACTCGATTATGCAAGTTCCCATCAACTCCTTTTTGTCTTCGGGTGGGAGCGGAATTTTCATTTTGTTTCTTTTTACAGCACTGTTCCGTGCCATTTACACATCGTAATAATAGGTATCCCATTTACCTGTGCGGTTTCTCTTCTTTGTTTTCGGCCACAAACAACTTGAGCTCATATTCAACGCCGAGAGGGGCCCCTGTGTCTTCGTTACCAGCCTGCAGAGTGACAGAGGCAGGCGCATTCTCGGGAAGATCAAGAGTGAAAGGAATGGCCTGCTCTCCTAGCTTTCTGACCAACTTATCCTAAAGAATAATTTCATCTGAAGACACAGAAGTGGCATGGTTGTGAAAGAAAAATATGACAAGAACTAATACTAAACTGTATAAGCAGTAAGTTACAGCCATTAAGCCAGGGCTAAAGCAGAACTGCACGCAATATACCGACAGTATATGGATGCCTCACTTGCCAAATTGATTAACTCCATAAAACAAAAATAAACGAGCTGATGTGTGCATCACATGACTTCCTTTTACTCCAGTTTAATGTCATTTCCCCATTATTGGCAATTTTAATGTGATTCAATTGTTTACTCTCTAAATATCACCAACAGTGGCCAAGTTAAAACCAGATTAAAAAAAAGAAAAAAAAATCGCCAAATTTGTCGCCAAGTTGGCGACAATACTTGGCGACCAAAAAACTGGCGATATAACGTCAAGTGTCCGACAAATTATAACACAACTTGAGTTTATATTGAAATTAACAATGATTTCCCCCCAAAAAGGGGCTAAAGACCCCCTTTGAAACATCCGAATGCAACCAAAAGGGAAGATGCACAACTAGACCCCACTAGGAGTCTACGTACCTAATTTCAACTCTCTAGGACGTACCGTTTTTGAGTTACGCGAGATACATACACTCATAGGCACATACTGTTTGACCACTGATTGTATGGAATTGGCAAACATCCAGTTAAGGCGACTCCATCTGAATGAGGGGAAAAATAAAAAATATATGCGCGTATTCCGCTCATTTGAACGAGACTCAGCTAAATTTAGAGGCTAACATACATCTGCAAAATATGACATCCCTGAAAACTAATAGATGCTTCCATTTCCGCGTGTAAACCGGATGTTTACCTTTCCATACATTCCGTGGTTAGACAGTACATACGTACATACGGACGTCACCAGAAATTTCGTCATAATTAATTCGGGGGTCGTCAAAATGGATATTTCAGGTGTCTGTATGTTCTTAGACATATATCCACGTGTGATCGGGTTGAAAAAAAAAACTCAACATTCATTTGGGGGTGAGAAAAATGGAAATTAAGGCCGATTTTTGAGTGAAATTTTTTTCGCGAATGCAATACTTCCTTTTTGTAAAAGTAAGTAAAAAATGTTATGAAGAAGACGGTGTTATCCATGGGGGTAAATAGGCCTTTGTGTCACGTTTTCTGCCATCACATGGTCAGAAATGTGCTGAACTAAAACATTAATATAAATTCTCGTGATAAGCATTGATAAAGTGCTATTAAAGCAGAAATGAAGATTTTTTTTAAAAAAAGGGGAGTTAATCGATTTGGCAATTGAGGCATCCATATATCGGACGATGCATATACCGTGGCAGTCTCTGGATGGGATAACCGGGCTGTCGGTATATTACATGTAGTTTCTGTTCCTGGCTTAATTGGTGGTAACTTATTGCTTGTACCAAAGCTTTGCCTTCAATTTGCGAGTTGAAAAGCGAGATGTCTGTGGATTCTCGCTGGAGAGATAAATTTACTTTATCTACCAGTTTGTTGGCACGCCGAGCTTTAATAGGCTCGTTTTCATGGACAGTTGCAACCTCGCAAATAATCTGCTTTTCCCCGCTTTCCGTTATTTGCCGGGGAAATGTGGATTTTTTTCCCTCCTGCTTCCTTCTGGAGTAAATGCGGAATTTTTACCCAGAATTCATTATGCGAAACAAGTTCGTCTACTTGCTGAGTGTAGCCGGTAAGGATACTGGGTAAAAACCGCTTTCTCTGGTACAATGGATAACCTCTTTTAATATGTAAAGCGAGAATTTTTCGACCGGTTTTTTTTTTCGGAGCCGGAGCGGTTATTTGTGAGATACAAAAGTGTGTTGTGAACGTGGCTAATGAGATGACAGCTGCTTCCGGTCCCGTTATTTACCATTCCAGACTGAAGAGTCCATAACAAGGACGAAACTGCAGTCTCTGGATGGGATAACTGTGCTGTCGGTATATTGCATGTAATATCAAACTGTGCAAAGCATACGTTCTCGAACACACTAAAGCACAATGCGTTATTCACACATCGTCCGCACACCACTTTAGCGGACGGACTTTAGAGGTTTCAAAACATTGAATTTCTAAATCGCAAATGAAACGAAATTGAATTTCTAAAACGCAATTCTAGACTACCTCTATCATATGAAAAAGAAAGGACCAGGTTCGGGATCTCCTTGGTTAAATCTCTGTACTTGAGTTGTTTATAAATAAAAATGTGGCACCCCCCCCCCCCTAAGAAAGGGTAAATCAGATACGCAGTAAGAGGTAAAGGGGAAAAAAGCAATCGTCCCCTCCTTAAATAATTTCTGGATCCCTCCATGATTCTTTCCACAAGAAAACGCGGTAAACACACATAAAATGGAGCGTAGTTTAGCCATCTATGATAATTAAGTTTAATAATATTTTGTCCTACCTATTTTTATGAGAATTAACTCAGACAGGCAATGGAAAAGAACGCGAGATACAGGAATGCCCGAATCAAATACGGGTATGTGCAAATTCACCGGCATTCCTTCTCAATGGTAACTTGTACCCGAATGAGATACGAGCAAATCCGTTAAGTGGTTGAATCGTAATCGGTTCTTTCGTTTAACAGCTACGATGTCTCCGCCATCAGTGGAACCCCGAAGGTTTTTGGTCTGGAGGAAGTTCTCAATTTTACAAGTAGAACTCCAAATTTTGCCGAATGATGATATATTTGTCGAATCGTCAGACAAAATTTGCTAAATTATGATAATTTTTCCGAATCGTCAGACAAAATTTGCTAAATTATGATAATTTTTCCGAATCGTCAGGACAAATTTTGTTGAATGAGGATAATTATGCCGAATCGCCAGACAAAATTTGGTAAATTATGATAATTTTGCCGAATCGTCAGACAAAATTTGCCGGATTATGATAAATTTGCTGAATTGTCAGACAAAATTTACTAAACAAGGAATTTTTTGGAAGGTTACAGTGACTCCTCATAACCTCCCATCGGGGTGCCCCTGGGACACCATATACAATATATCTGAATTCCTATACTTACCTGAAGTTCTGATTTTTCTGTTTCCTGGTCTGGAGGGAAAATCTGGTCTAGGGTCAAATAGAGTTGTCGACTGAAGTGAAGACCCATGACCTCGTCCTGTTCACGTCCATAACGGAAAGTGGTGACCACCTGGCCGTAGACCTTCCGGTCCCGCAGGTAGTCCTGGTCCACCAATATCACCCCCTCAACTGGCTCCACCGAATCTCCATAATCTCCAAAGTCCCGTTTGGCCTGAGAAAACATGAAAAAGAAGAATGATTTGTGCTTTATTTTGAGAGTTAACTACTCTTCAGAATATGAACTTTACATGGTGTTCCAAAAATATTGATCCATTTCCGCAAAAACATTATGCTTCGTTCACGGGAAAGATAGACTGGATAAACAAAGAATTGCGCCGTTTGGCGATGTGAATCGCGTGTTTGGCTTGCATAAGAAAAAAATTGGTGCCAAGCAGACGGCGAATGCGTGTCTTTTTAGCTAACTATTTTTTTTTATTAAAGAGAAAATCCCGAAAAGCTGGCATAGCGGCAACCTGTTTGTTTACTTTCGGTCTATTTTTTCCATGAACGGAATCTAATGTATTTATTTCTTGCACAAGTGTTTGAAGAAATGATCTCCTTAGAAGAAAGAATAGAAATCGTTTCCTGGAAAATGGGTAATAAAACGTATGATTAGGCGCGTCAGTTGTGCCAGAGAAAATAGGAAAATGGTCACATACAAAAAACCGATATCAGGCCACTTGTGAAGAAATTCGGACGAGCCGCTGAGCCTGTTAACTTATCGGCCGTCCGTTCCGTCCATCACGTTTTTTTCCCTCCCGAAACAGGTTTTCTTTGCTGGTTGCCAAGACAGCAAGCCATCTTGGACGGGACCGGTTTCGATCAGAAGAACCTTGATATCTGACGGCCGTCAAAAGTAGAACGGCATTTCATTGGTTTCCGCCAAGCATCGCGCTCTTCTCTTTGGCTGGTGAATTCAGTCACGGAATTGATGTACGGCGACCGTTTGTGAATGCTACTCTGCTTTCGTCGGCAGTCCGTCACGTCAAAAAACAGGATGGACGGGACGGACGGCCAATAAGTGAACAGCCCTGGCGGATAAAAAAAAATCCTGGACTGCTGTCAATATACGACTAAACCGGTTCGTCTGAATTTGTTCAGAAGTAGCTTGATATTGACCGTTACTGGTGGCTGCTTTCCGCATTTTCGCTGATACTCTGACACAATTCTCCACATCGCATCCCGGCCAAAAAAAAAAAAAAAACAGCAGCGGTAGCTAAACAAATAACGCAATAGTAAAATTGAAAATAGACAAATGGTCATGCCACCAATGGCCATCCCGTACACTAATATTTTTGTAAGAGAAGTTAGAGGAAGATGCTGTCAAAACTGCATTATTCGTACATTTTCTTTTTTTTTTAGTGATGTTGATTCTACAACATGTAGTAATGAAATCAAAGCTGTGTGTTGATTTGAATTTTTGTCCCTAGCTTTTCCTTTATATGACACGTTTACGTTTATCCATTGCTCTTGGTTGATTATTTTTCTACTATACCTTGAAGTTCGATTTGGCGTTGGGATTAAAAGTGACATTTGCTCGGGGCAGATTGCGACATGACACCACCTCGTGCTTCTTGCTGATTGTTGCAATTTGGTTCTCTCAAAACGCTGGCTCTCCCTAAACTCAAAATCTAAATCTATGCGATAACAGTTGTTGGCCCAATCCAATCATACGTCTTATTTCCATAAAATGTAGGGGAGAATGGGGCTCATGTGAACACGGGGCGTATGTGAACATGATATGTTTCACTTCAAGCAAAAAATCTGAAAACATTCTCAAATGAGGACAGTACCAGTTGTACCTCTTGGGCGAACATTTAGAGCATAAGGCATTTTATGTTTCTGTGGTGGCAACTTCTTTGTTTTAGCAGGTGTTGAAAACATTTTATCACTGTCTTCTTCGCGCGATAACATTTTTAAAACCAACTGCTAAGAAAAACCCGAGTATTATGAACCATTGTATGAACATTCAAGTAAATGTATGACAATGTTTAGATTTTTTTATTAAATTTAAAAATTATTTATTTTTTCGAGTTACCTCTAAAGTAGACGACGGGGCACTTGTGAACACAAAATTAAGGGGCACGAGTGAACAGTTCCCATAGCCGCTCTCCGTATTATTACTATTAGTGTGGAATATTGTTAAGTGTTGAAAAATGTAAATATTTATAATTATTATTTTCCTATAATCCATTTGCAAATTTGTTGTTAATTGCAAAAATACAAGTAAATATTTATTTATTTATGTTTATTATTTTTATTTCTTACATTTTTTTGTTGTTAAATAGTTGGTCAATAATTTATTGTTATATAATACTTATAGGAAATAAAAAGGACACAAAATATTTCCACTTAGTTAAAAACTGAAGTTCAAAATCATTCTAAAATATATTACCAAACAATGTATGAAGCTTAAAACCAAAGCAAAGTATATACAGAATAAAAAATTCCTTACGTAATAAAAAATTCTTCTTTTTATTCTGTAGTCATATAAGTTTCTTCTAGTCTATTCAGTGATCAAAACAGACTACGAGACTTTAAAATTTCACAGTGAGCAGTTACTATATATTCGGGAAAAAAATATTTTTTTAGTGTAACAATAACAGTACAGTTGAAATTGACGCAGTATAGGTTACAAACCCTTCAACGTATTTTTTATTTAGGTATATGTTTCATATAGAAGAATTTTCCTTTAAAATATGATGCTTCTCCTGCATTTTTACCCATATTCATATATGCCTCAGGCCTGTTGACATGTGCCCCCCTGTTGGGGCACATGTGAACAACTGCAGACGTTTTTAAAAAATACCATAAAGTTCAAAAATAACTTTTTAAAAAATCCTAAAAAAATCCATAACACAAAGGAAAGTTTATTCAATCTTGGGGACACTTTTGCGCTGAGAAATTGATAATATGTTTTGAAAAATAAAAAAATGAAAAATTTTTTACATGTGTCCCCTTTTTTCCTACTTTTTTTTCGAGACCATTAGTCTTTATCCAAAAGCTGTTGCGATATCAACAAGATCACGCATAAATCTTGAAAATAAAAACTTTACCTGATACAACAGAGAAAAATGCGTCGGCAACATTGCTCTGTTCCTTGCTCTTAACGAGAAACAAAGTAAGAAACTGGGAAACATAAGAGGGATTCTCTCCAAATTGGCCAAATTAATGTAACAAGCCAATGATGCCAATGAACCCAAGTCTCGTTAGTTTATCATTGTTTTTTAAAATAAATTTATCAGGCAGAAAATGATGTTTAGATGGTATATTGGTATTTTTATAATTTAGGTATTTATAAATTGATTAATACTATTATTCAAATTAACAACCAAATTAAACACCCACACAAGATTTCGACTTTAAAATTAATTTTTGCAGTATCGAAGTATGAATGTATTACTTATTTTTTAATAATTTGATTTTATGTTCAGATAGAGACTATATATGAAATTCTTATGATTTGCTATTAAAAATACTAATTTTAGTATCATCATTAATGGTTGTTGTACTCGAGTTCTTTTTTCATTCCCTCACTGGCCTATCAAAGTTCCTCTAACTGCTACTAGAGAGCACATAAATTAAGTTGATTTAATTAGAATTTTCGTAGCCATCAAAGCACATTGCATCAAAAAAAAAAAAAAAAAGTAACTTGATCTTTAGTTCTATTGTTTTCAGAGGGAACTTTTGACAGAGAGTGTACTGAGAGTTTTTTTTTACCTCATTAATCCATATTCACAACTCCAATAAACTATAGGGGGCGCTGCAGCCACTGTCTAATGGCGGATGAAAAAGGTAAAACAAACAAATGCAGTAACTTATAACTTGCTTTGACGCTTAGTGAATGACAGTAATTTTTCTTCGTGATTGTGGGAAGCTTTCTTTTCTATTCTTCTGAAATTAGATTGTACCCACAAACTGTCTGAAGCCTGTAATTTACCCCAAAAGAAACACGTGGAATGGAATGTTTTACCTTTTTTCTTTAGTATTGTTAATCCCCGCAAGGTAGCGTATTCGAGCTCTGGAGTTGCGAATTGAATACCGGTATATAATAAAAGAAATTCTTAAAACTATTGATTTATAAGTAATATTTAGGTATAGTTAGAGCCCACTAAGAATAATCTCAATTCCGATAATTGTAAGAAAGTAAATCGTTATTTTGTTAAAATTCATCACTCCCACATAAGTGAGGGAGTGATATAACTTATGAGAGAGTGATGAATTTAGGCTATTATGTTATTTAATTTAAATTAAAATTATTGCTGCTATAAAAAGAAATGCTAATCAACAGACCATCCTTGCAGCCATTTTCACTTAGGTACAAGCCATGATCCTTTGTAATTTTTTACTAGTGTTAAAAATGTGTGCGTCCGTTCATTTGCATGCGAAAGACTTACATTTTCCCTCTCTCCTGTAAAGTAGCGGTAATGTGATTTACATTGGGACAGCGTAAGTTGGGTATGGGTAAGGACATGGAGTGTACTAAAAGTTTTTTTACTACATACCTCCCTCATTAGACCCTATTAAATGCTGGTATAAAATAAAAAAGTCTTATTGCTTTTGATTTATAAGTAGTTAGGTATAGTTACAGCCCACTAAGAATAATCTCTATTCCGGTAATTGTAAAAAAGTAAACGGTTATTTTGGTGAAATTTATCACTCTCTCATAAGTAAGAGAATGATGTAACTTATCAGAGAGTGATGAATTTAGGCTTTTATACTTAATGGAATTAAAATTAAATCATTGCTGTTATAAAATAAATGTTAATCAACAGACCAACTTTGCAGCCATTTTCACTTAGGTAAAGAAAGGTTATGATAGGCATCCCTCACTCACTTCTTTATCTTCTTTACTAATAATAAACCTGAAAGTCTCTCTGTCCGGAGGATGTCTGGATGTCTGTAGGATGTCTGTGACGCGCATAGCGCCTAGACCGTTCGGTCGATTTTCATGAAATTCGGCACAAAGTTAGTATGTAGCATGGGGGTGTGCACCTCGAAGCGATTTTTCGAAAATTCGATTTTGTTCTTTTTCTATTCTAATTTTAAGCCCATTTTTCACAGAAATTTAAATAAAAGTGGGAAAGAGTTTGTTCTGAAAATTATCTTTCTCTTCTTTACTTCTTTATCTTTCTTCTCTTCTTTACTTCTTTATCTTTCTTCCTTTATTTTCTTCTTTACTAATAATAAAGCTGAAAGTCTTTCTGTATAGATGTTTAGATCCCTGTGACTCGCATAGCGCCTAGACCGTTAAGCCGATTTTCATGAAATTTTGACACAAAATTAGTTTTGCAGCATGGGGGTGTGCACCTCGAAGCGATTTTTCGAAAATTCGACGTGATTCTTTTCCTATTCCAATTCTAAGAACAAAATTATCAGAAGATGGACGAGTCAATTACGAAATTAGCATAACGTGGAACCGTCACATGGGCACAAGCCAATGGGCGAGATGCGAAATGATCATAACGTGGAACCGTAACACGGGCACGAGCCAATTTTCGAGAAAATTCACCATACATTGTTTGTAAATATACAGGCGAACCAAAGGACCTTTCAATTTTTCTATTACGGGCAAAGCCGTGCGGGTACCACTAGTTACTAATAATAAAGCTCAAAGTCTCTCTGTCTGGATGTCTGTGACGCGCATAGCGCCTAGACTGTTCGGCCGATTTTGATGAAATTTGGCACAAAGTTAGTTTGTAGCATGGGGGCGGCCACCTCGAAGCGATTTTTCAAAAATTCGGTTTTTTTCTTTTTCTATTTCAATTTTAAGAACATTTCCCGGAGCAAAATTATCATAAGGTGGACGAGTAAATTACGAAATTATCATGACGTGGAATGGGAGAGAGAATGAACATAGCTAATTGGCGATAATTTCATCATCCATTATTTGTAAATATACAGGTGAACCAAATGACCTTTTAATTTTCTACTACGGGCAAAGCCGTGCGGGTACCACTAGTCTCTACATAGTATAAAATGAAGTCTTCAAAAAGCGTCTGTTTGTTTGAACTCGCAAAACTCGAGAACTACCCGGCCGATTTCGCTGAAATTTTCACAATTTGTTCCTTTAAGTCCTGAGAAGGTTTTCAGACCAGTTCGAAAACAATTCGATGAATAGTTCTTTTTTTATTCCAATTTAGGCCCAATTTTCACATAAATTCCCGAATATGGGGGTGAAAAATTACTCGCAATTAGTAATTTTATATATCGTTGGAAAGGGAAGAATTTTCCGCGTTCTACGCAATTTGTTCCAATGCTCTAACTTAATTGCGGCGGGAGTTATTTACGTTTTTAGCTCGAATTTGTTTAGGCTTAGCTGAAATTTAGGCACTACTTTCTTCATTAAATTTATCAATAAAAAGTGAAGGAATTGTCCTACAGTTTTCTTTTTGACACCATTGAAAAGAGCTACATTTTTTACTCCAGATCTAACTCGACCTATGGTCGGAAGTTTAATCCTCTATCTCCATTAGAAAAAAAGTTACAAGCGAATTAAATGAAGTTCAAAAATCTGTTCTCTATTCAAGTTTTTGACCATTTTATTTGCGCTTCCACGGTAACGCTTTTTGAATCCATTATTTCCTTCTTTCTCATTTTCAATTCTGAAACTTATTTTACTTTGTGTTTCCATGGTTACGCTTTTTAAATCCATCTTTCTCATTTTATTTTAATTTCTTAAAAGTATTTTAATATCTGTCGTCATTGCTGGAGGGGAAATTTTGCATGATGATTTTTTTTTCTTTTATTTATGCCTGATTGTTGAATATACGTCACTTGACACAATTTTTGTTTTCAAAATAGACCGGGCAAAGCCGGGCAACGCAGCTAGTATATAATAAAAAAAAAGAAAAGAATTTTGTGAAAAAAAAAGTGATCATAGCCAATAATTTTCCTAACATAGATGAGCTCAGATTAACGCATAAAAAATAAACGATGTGTTTTTAACAATGTTGATAGAAATTTTTTTCTCAATTCTTTTATGGAGAGAATCACCATCACCCATTAGAAAACGAATGGAAACTGAAGAAAAGAAGATTACTAAGTAAGGAAAGAAAATAAACCAAGAAGCATAGCAAAACTAAAAAAACAGCTAAGGAAGGTGAACGAGCAGAGAAAACGGGAGACAGCTTTAAAAAAATAATGTGTTATATGACTCGGAGGAAGAAACCTTATAACATGATGTAAAGATGATGTTTTGTGTGGTAAGATGATGATTTGTATGATAAGGTTAAGAGCCATTGTCTGTAAGGACCAGGCAGGTTGTGATTGTTGGGATTTTTAATTTTCTTTATTTTCACATATGTTGTTCCTTATTATGAAGGTAATGTAAATCCGAAATTTGAGCTTTGTCTGACTCACCGTTTTTGAGAAAACAATTTTTTTTGTTCAGGGGGCGTGGCACATTTTTGCCGGTTTTTTAAATTTGCAGATTTTAATGTGCTTGTTGCTTGAAGCGTCCATATAATGACTTGGATTTTTTAATTCCATATTACTATATGGTCTTGTTAGATACTGTTACAGCTGTCAAATCGGTGACACTACGAGGGCGACGCCCACAAACTCCGTTTAAAAATGACCGAAAATGATTTTTTTTCTATATTCAAGGCCAATTTTCTCAAAGCGTCTTCATGATGACACCAAAATTTTTAGATCATTTTCTAGCCACACTTACATACATCAAAAATATGTATCAAAATCGGTGTCACTATAAGGGCGCCAGAAGATATTGGAACTTTTATTCGATAAATTTCACAAAAACACAAATATTTAAAATCTAACTACAACTGTCGCCCTCATAGCAGAGATCTGATACTAAATTTGGTTGGTAACCAACATGTTTGTCTAACATTTTCACAAAAAAATCGGTGTTACTCCTATTATTTTTGGAAATATAATCGTTCGAAGTTAGTACGTTATGGCGTTTTTTTATATTTATTTATTTAATCTTTTTACCCCCAGATAGTTTTTTTTTAACATATTTATTTTTAATTTAATACAAAAATGTGTATATTTTAACATAAATAGCTTTGGGCAGTAAGAGCGTCTTTTTCTTGAATAGAAAATGCCCGTTTTGATATAGGTACAGGCGGATGTATTGTGCATAATATGTCTAGATTATCATACCAATACTCATCTTAATTTTTCGGCCAAACAAATCTATTTTTTCCAATTGTTCTTGACATACATTTGACCTCAACTTGCAAATGGATTTTATACGAAAGATGTATAGAGAGAAGCTCTTACAAACATCTTATATAAATGCTTCAAATTTTCAACTAATAAATACCCCCTGCATTGCCAAAAGTTCAATTTAATGAAATTGGATGGGCCCTATCTTTACGAGCTCAGTTCAAGTTCACTTCAAAGCAGAAGGAGTATTTATAAGAACAATTTACGATTGGTGAAAATACTGGGAAAAAACTACATCCGTGTCAAGTTGCACACTAGATGAGAAATGCAGTTCGTAACGGGGAAAAAACTGTTCGTTGCTTCAGAGTATTGTACTATGAAACAAATCCTATCCCTTTTTTTTTCGATGGAAGAAACAAAAAGAAAAAAAAAAAAAAAAAAGAATGCATTCTTAATACATCAAATGAGAATATTGAAGAAAGCGAACATTCAGAATCTGAAACTGAATTTGAGGATAACGTAGACCAAAACGAAGAAAACATTAAGAATCAAATCAAACCAATTTCAGAAAGACGGTCATCTCTTATTGAAAACTGCTAATTTTGTAGCACTAAAGCATGGGAAAACATGGTATCCCAGAAAAATAGTAGAAGTTGACCATTTGCAAGTTTAGGTCAAATGCATGTCAAGAACAATTGGAGTAAATAAATTTGTTTGGCCGGAAAAACAAGACGAGTATTTGTATAATAGTCTAGACATGTTATGCATAATAGATCCACCTGGTACCTATATCAAAACGGGCATTTTCTATTCAAGAAAAAGACTCTCTTGCTGCCCAAAGCTG
Organism: Uloborus diversus; assembly: GCF_026930045.1. Classification (NCBI taxonomy): domain Eukaryota; kingdom Metazoa; phylum Arthropoda; class Arachnida; order Araneae; family Uloboridae; genus Uloborus; species Uloborus diversus. Next base: position 148,723,442 of record NC_072738.1, on the reverse strand, counting down.
TTTATGTTATAAGGTACACTGCTTTGTATTAAATTAAAAATAAATATGTTCAAAAAAAATCTGGGTGTGAAAATATTAAATAAATAAATATGAAAAAAACGCCATAACGTACTAACTTGGAACGATTATATTTCCAAAAATAATAGGAGTGACACCGATTTTTCTTGTGCAAATGTTAGAAAAACATGTTAGTTATCAACCTAATGTAGTATCAGATATCTGCTATGAGGGCGACAGTTGTAATTAGATTCAAAATATTTGTGTTTTTGTGAAATTTATTGAATAAAAGTTCCTATATCTTCTGGCGCCCTTATAGTGACACCAATTTTGATAGATATTTTTGATGTATGTAAGTGTGGCTAGAAAATGATCTAAAAATGTTGGTATCATCATGAAGGCGCTTTGAGAAAATTGACCTTGAATATAGAAAAAAATTCATATTCGGTCATTTTTAAAACGGAGTGTGTGGGCGTCACCATCGTAGTGTCACCGATTTGACAGCTGTAACAGTATCTAACAAGACCATATAGTAATATGGAATTAAAAAATCCATGTCATTATAAGGGTGCTTCAAGCAACAAGCACATTAAAATCTGCAAATTTGAAAAAACGGCAAAAATGTGCCGCGCCCCCTAAACAAAAAAAAATTGTTTTCTCAAAAACGGTCAGTGAGACAAAGCTCAAATTTCGGATTTACACTACATTTATGATAAGGAACAACATATGTGAAAATAAAAAAAATTAAAAATGTCAACAATTACAAATGCTTTAAACTGCCTGATTCTTACAGACAATGGCTCTTAAAGGTTTGAACCGTTTTTTGAATGATGTGGGATTGAACACAGCGTGTTGAGCTCAAGAAATGGTCACACGTGAGATGCGCTAAAAGATCTGTATTTTACGAATGCTTGAAAAATGTGAAAGTAATTCTTCAGCTCAACGCTTCTTATTTTTTTTAATGAGTGGATCCGTTTTAAATAACCACTTTTTTGGTGTAACACAGCTGCTTTTTTTTTTTTTTTTTCATAAGTAGTATAGTTAGAAGCAACATTCGCGAAACGTTTTAATTACAGTCAAAGTGAAAATTATTTCAAATGGAATGTTTTAATGTCAAAACGTAGTTTAAAAAGTTAAAAAAAATAAAAAAAAAAGCCTGAAACCACTTTGAAAACAAAATTTTAATAACGCAAGCAAAATTTGGAAGCTCAAAATTTAAGTTTAAGTTTTTAAAATTCATTATTTTAATAGATGTTTTAAGTTTTCTAAAAAGAAAGTTTGGAAAATAAAGAATGAGAGTGTCGTGGAACCTTTGATTGATCTCCATGGAACATTTGCGCAATTTACGAAACTTTGCTTCAGATTATTATGACTAATATAAAGTGTTTCTGTTTCATTTGATTGATAACTTTTTGACTCAGGAGTTAGACACATTTTATGTTTTAAAGCTAAAAATTAGTTCACGTTTTTTACTTTTCGTTAAGTTGATGTTAAAGAACTGACATTACTGTAATTGAATGGGTCCTTAAAGAAGGGCAAATGTTTCAAATTAAAAATTTTATTTTTAATTTGTAACATATGCCCTTCTTCTAGGACAGGAAGGACTAAATATTACTGAAAATCAAATGTAACATATCCCTTCTTCTACTGTAACGTACTGCATGCCCTTCTTTCAGAGACCCATTCAATTATCTTCAAGTTTAGTAGTTAACGTTTTTATGCTGTTTTTTACTTCCTTTTACAAAAAAGGAAGTATTGTATTCGCGAAAACAATTTCACTCAAAAATCGGCCTTAATTTCCATTTTTCTCACCTCCGAATGAATGTTGAGTTTATTTTTCAACCCGACCACACGTGGATATATGCCTAGGAACGTACAGACACCCGAAATATCCATTTTGACGATCCCCGAGTTAATTACAACGAGTTTTCTCGTGACGTCTGTATGTACGTATGTATGTGCGTATGTGTGTATGTGTGTCGCATAACTCAAGAACGGAATGTGCTAGAAAGTTGAAATTTGGTACTTTTTACTCCTAGTGGGATCTAGTTGTGCACCTTTCTTTTTGGTTGCAATTCGGATGCTCCAAAGGGGATCTTTTGCCCCTTTTTGAGGGGGAATCATTGTTAATTGCAATGTAAACTCAAGTGGTGTTATAATTTGGCGGACACTTGGCGATATGTCACCAGTTTTTTTGGTCGCCAAGTTTTGTCGCCAACTTGGCGATAAATTTGGTGATTTTTTTTAAATTTTCTTTTTAAATCTGCTTTTAATTTGGCCACTGTTGGTGATATTTAGAGCGTAAACTATTGAATCACAATAAAACTCCCAGTAATGAGAAAATTACATTAAATTGGAGTAAACGGAAGTCATGTGATGCACACATCAGCTCGTTTTTAAATGAAAAATGAGGGGTATAAAACTGTTCTATAGAGTTTATAAACATCAAAATACTGAGATTTTTATTCAAATTAAGCAAGAAACTGATTGTTCTGAATAAAAAGTCTAATATTCAGTTCTTCTTTTACTGTCACAACTTGCTTCCAATAGGGTAACGGCACCTTTCACAGACATGCTTAAGACATCGCTCTCAGTTTAACTCAATTTTCTGAGCCTTTTAATTTATTTAGACTTTTTAAACTATTTTTCTCTCATGCCACTACATCTCATCTAACGTTTGGCTGCTTCTGGATCCTCTGAATTAGTTAATTCTATTGTTACAAATTCTGTAAATAGTAATTATTTTTGTGATTAATTTGTCGTAATATGGCTAAATTAGACGTTTGTTCCATTATTTTGCATCTAAAATTAGCTTAGTAACCTGTAAATAACTTCTTGTCATGTACATACAGACAACCCCCCTAACATTCGACTGAAGTATACGGGCCCCCCATTTCTGAATGATACGATGTGTGAATGGAAAGAAAATACGAGAAGCATTTCGAGTTTTGTCGAAAGTTCTCTAGGATTTATAAATAGCCTCCGCGCGTGATAAAAAGGTCAGACTGGTCTGATCCGTTTCGCAGAGAGCATGTATTTGGCTCTGTGTGTATTTGCCTTTCGCTGTGTTTTTGCGTATTTCGAAGTAAATACGTGTGTGACCGTTGAGTTTACGGTGTTTAATTGTTATTTGCTTAATTGCTGATGATTACTTTAGCAGTTGTAACTACATTTCCTGTACATAGCTGTAAATAAATCTCCCGCGTTTCCTCAAGAACTGTGTCGTCATTTAAAGAAAGTTTTAAGTTGCTACGAACGAGTAACACTATTTTTATTTGCTCAATTTCGAAAAAAGGTCCGACCCCCCAGTAACAGACACCGACAATTCTGATCATACCCAGTAACAGACAAGATGAGGAAAGCATGAGTAATTGACAAAATTCCTTTTTTCTCTTCAAAATGTGCAAAAGGTCTTTACTTTTAGAACTCAAGCCGTATTAAATTGAAATGAACATGAAACACCAGCTGACTTCGTGGTAGCTGTTCATAACCTTCCACCACTGACTTGTAAATAACAACTGGCTCTTAAACACTTTGATAACGCAAGATGGTTGCACCGCATTCATGGACCACAGCAACATCAGTTTTACCTACAAGGCTTATTATCCAAATCCAAACTTATTACTGTCTGTTACTGGACCCTTGTCTGTTACTGCTAGCTTTACCCTATAGTGTAACAACAAGTTCCTGGGCTAAAAGTTACACAGCTCTTTTCCAAGAATTCATTAGTTAATGCTGTATCTAATAAGCTAGTACCTAATAAACCGCAAGTAATTAACGTTTGCGATAAGAAAAAAATATAGATAACATATACTTTATTTTATTAATATGCTAGTTAGTAATAGGTACACGGCCCGTGATAAGCAGAGAACCAGGCGAATAGTGTAATAATAATTTTTAAAAAATTAAAAACAAATAAATAGTAATTGAATGAGAATACTAGAACCGTCTCCCGAACGGTAAAAAAAAATTTCCGAAACGTCCCTGATTTTTTCCGTGGAACGTTTCGGGATTTCACCGGTTTTCACCACCAATTTCCTGGGAAAATTAAGTATTTTTGTTAAAAAGTTTTTTAAATTACTACAAGTTGCACGAAGTCTTCCTGGTTGACTGAGTTCCGAATGACAGCGAATAAGTCTCTGGATTCCACATTTTTGCAAGGAAGACAGGCAAGTGAGATGCTTGGTACTTACTTGCAATTCTGGCTTAGTGATGAACCTGGTTGCAAAAATGATTTTGGAGCTTTCTTGGTAAATCAGGAAGGTGCCAAGCTATTTTTAGACCTACCTATTTTTTCTTTGAAGGTTCCAGAAACATGACTCCCTTTAACTGGGCAGGGTTTTGTATTATTTAGAAAGATTCAAGGATAGTTCAGGAAAGTTACTGACTTTTAGCGGGAAACGTTCCTGTTCTTTGCAAGATATGTTACTTGCAGAAATTGGACACATTAACTGCCCATTATTTTCTAGAAACGTTTACGATTTTTTTCCCCTTTCTTTCTTTTCTTTTCTTTCTTTCTTTTTTTCCTTTTTTTTTTGTATTTCGTTATCAAGATACAAGATTTTAAAGTCTGGCAACATTTGGTGAAGATTCTGAAAGCAGTGACTAGAAAACCAATATCTTGAATGTTAACAAAGCCACAGCGACTGTTTTAGGATATTCCATTTGTTCATTTTCATTTTAGTGTAACTGAATACTCCGACATGATTCGTCATGATGGGTTATTGAAAGCTCGCTACCTCCATTTCAAACACCTTTGCAATTTGTTTTTCGAAGTAGGTGTACCATACTATTGCAAGGGCTCCCATGTAGGGGGGCAAGTGGAGGCTCAAGCCCTCCTTAGAAATGAGAACTTCCTTGCTTTTAGTGCTTTTTTCTTTGCAAAAATGTATAAAAATTTCTTTTCCAGCCATAAATGAATAAGTTATTAAAAATGTCAAATTTTAATGTCTCTAATCTGTATTGAAATCGGTTTCCATGGGGAAAATGTTCTGCTAAACCATGGGGAAAAGTTTTGAGCCACCCCCCCCCCCCTTAAAATTTTGCATATGGGCGCCCTTGTACCATTGTAATAGCTGCCTGCAAACAAGACAAGAAAAACACACATGATGAGACCGAATTAATTTAGGATGCAGGACTTCGAAGTAATTAGAGGAAGTATATTGCTCATTATTAAAAGTACCAGCGTGAATTCAGAAAGATGACTTTCAACTGCAGGAAATTTGTACACCAAAAGGAGTTCCAGGCTTTGGAGAAATTCAATAGATGCATTATGTTTCTAGCTATTACTGATTTTTCATTATGATATTTGTTCCTTCATTTTACATTTGTTCACAAAAATTTTTCAAATTAATGCACTTTTTGCATGAAAGTATGAAACATGCAACAAGTATACTTTTGATAATATTTTGAGAAACATATAATACCGATGCTAATACCGGTATTCTGGTATCACGTTTTACAAAATAATATCGGTTTTGCGTTTTTGGTCTGGTATTATAATCACTAACTGTCCCTAATCAGAAATTCTGTCTTTAATGGTCTGCTTTAAAAAAAGCAGAAAGAAAAAGCAAAAAATAAATAAATAAATAAATAAATAAAATAAAATAATTTTAATTATGGCTTTTTGAATTCAAATTATGTTTTTCGCAATCACGAGTGTGTGTGTGTGTATGTTTGGGGGGGGGGGTATGTTTGTTTGTGTGTGGGGAATGTGTTTGTGTGGGTAGTTGTGTGTATGTGTGTTTGTTTGGGGGTGTGTGGGTAGTTGTGTGTATGTGTGTTTGTTTGGGGGGGTGTGGATAGTTGTGTGTATGTGTAGGTGTCTGTATGTACGCGTGCGTGTAGGCGTGTGTGTGTGTGCGTGTGTGTGTAAGTGTAGGCAAGTAAGTGACGCAACCTGGAGACGGTTTTCGCTAGAGGAGCAGCATCGTGAGGCGGCCGGCCGACGGTGGTGCTGCAGAGGGAGGCGGGGGGGGGGAAATAAAATCATAGGAATTCAAAACTGTCAAGTGAGAACAATAAGCAATCGTGATTGCTCAAAAACTAAAATATATCTCAAAAGCAGATTTTTACAGAGCTTCAAGTATTCGAATTTGAAATCAAGTTTCTTTTTTGCTTGAGACATTAATACGTATGTTTCCTACGTATTTAAAACGTGTCTCCAGCATTTTGCGTTGTTACCATCCAACAGTTTTTACTGGCTTTCATGACCATTAGGTGCAACTGGCAGCTCAAATAACTTTCATTTTCAGTAGTAGTCATCATAAAATTGTCAAAAAAATAAGATTTCGTGTGTGTTTGCTAAGCTCCCTGCTTAGGTGTTTTTAATATCAAAGTGAATGGGGGAAAAACTGCGTCTGCATTACTATTTGACCGCGGATTGTATGTAATTTTGCAATCCGCCAAGTAAAGACTACACGTTAAATCCCGGTTATCACAAATTTGCCATTTCAACTACGCTGGCGCACGGACTTAGCTTTTTGAACTTTCTGTTTTAAGATTTCGTGTTGTTTATATTTAGATTGAGCTAGAGTCCCAACAAATTAATGAATACGATTAGAATATTTTCAGAGCGATTTCCGGATACATTATATGTAACTACGGATATGAATAACTGATAATCTTTATAATGAAAAGAGAAAAATGACACTTCAATATTTATTGGTTTGGAAATACTTATTTCACGTAAACGTAACACATGTTATGTACTTCAGAAATGATTGGAATATGAGTGCAGATATCCGTCTTTTGCGGATATTTTACGTTAGGCGTAAATAGCTTAGTATTATACATTTGTATTTAGGTTGAGGGTTCGGCTTTGTATTAGAAGTGATGCTGCAATTCGAGTACGCTCTTCTGAGGTTAAAAATTTGGCCCTGAAAAGGGCATTTGTTTGATAGAAAAATCAGACTCCGAATCCATTCATAATTAAGACGCAAAACTCAATCTTTACCGAGGCCTAAAAAATAAATCAAAGAAAACTTTAATTTCTAATTTTTATCTGTTGTTATCTCATATTTATTAACAAATTTAAAATGTTTTTAATTAGTTTGAACAAGATTTTTGAAATCGGCAAAGTCCGCGCGCAAGCGCAGTTGAAATGGCAAACTTGTGATAACCGGGATTTAACGTCGAGTCAAGTAAAGACTATTCCATCTGAATGAATCTAGCCATCACCGCACTAGAGTCTACGGTGATGATCTAGCAGGGGAGAAGGGAAAAATAACGATGGGATTTTTTGATACACGCGTTTTATAATGTCACTAGTGCCTTATTCATTTATTGCATTCTCAAAAATAAAATGAGGGGAAACAAAATAGTTACCATGGAAACAACAAAAAGAAAATATTTTCATTTCGTTCAGATACGTAAAAGCAAAATGGTAAGCTCAAAACTTTGTAGTGAATAAATAAATCAATTTTTGCCGTGAAAATATAGATGGAATATACTTTAGATTTAAAAAATGTTGCTGTGAGCAAATTTTCATTCTTACAAAACTAAAGCTAAATAATAGAAAGGCAAAAGTGTACATCTGTAACAAACCAACACCCCTATATTCATAAACTTTGAATTCAAAAGCCACTCACCTAAATACACTGTAAGTTTCCCATTTGGTGCTGTTTTCTTGTAAACCTTAACTGCCACCACGTACGCCAGCAGAAGCCATGGAAACATGTTCGAAAGTTGGAATGTTTTCTTCGAGTGCGATTACTTTTGTGTGATCGGACGATGGTATGAAGGTATTTTTACCTGCAAGTGCGTCAAGAGGGAGAGAACACTTGTGAGACTTCTTAAGCTTAGGGAAACCCCTCAAAGTCTAGCAAACATTAAAATAGTGCTGATTCTTTCATTCGTAAGACAAAGTTACTTCCATTTTAATTCGAATTTAAAGATTAATTTCTCATCCGTCATTTTTATTCCTCTAAAGACATTCAGTCAAATAAAACAATTACTTTCAAGAAGACTTTTCATTTAAACCATGGGTTCTTAACTTTTCATGCTCTGTGCCCCGTTTGAACAATGATGTGAGCTCATGCTCCCTCTTCCTACACCCATTAGACCACCATATGTGGTCAATAAAAGAGTACAATAAAAATTTGAAATTGAAGCTATAATTGGGAAGCTGAAGCTGGTTGTTAAATAAAAATATACACAAAATTTAATATTACTGACTTAACTTTTTTTTGAATATGTTCTTATTAAAACACGTGAAACCAAAGAACTAAATAAAAATAAGCTGGAAGCTGTTAAACTGTGAGCTTTTAAAAGTGCTCAGCTTATTAACTTTTAGTGGAAGCTCAACCGGGACGTGTGATACTTCTTGAAAAAACATATTTATCTTGTGCAACATCAAGAAGAGCCAAAGTTAAAAAGTAACTTGTTTATTATGGCTATGATATATACAATGACATGTTAAACGAAATATTCAGAATACGCTCTTTACAATATTAAGTAGTTCATAATACTTTAAATGACTTCTGAATCTAACATTCTAGGTCAAAGTATGAAACGTTAAGCATATTGAGCTATGATATTCATGTCAAGAGCAGTAAGCCGAAGCTATCGGAAAACACGGACAGACTCAACTAAGCTGCCGAAAAAGACAACCAAGTCTTACTGGGGTTGAAATTGAAAGGGAAAAGAATGAGGCAAAGTGCCGGGAACTTAAATGCTACCGGCAATTTGCATATTCTGCTGACACGATTTTGTTGCAAGAAGGAAAGAACGAATGAGAAAAAACTAATGCAAATTAAGGTTGCCAACACTTTTGGAAAATAATTTACCTCCTTTCGTAACAGAAGAAATCTAGGATTTAGATGAGGTTGGCATGATATACCAGTTATTTTCACAACATCAGTAAAAAGATTAACATCGTTTGCTCTATACAAGTTTGTGGATATTAGGTTGTAACTTGTGAAAAAGGGTACTTCGGGTCACTTAAGCTCTATCCTTTCAATGCTGCAAACACAGATCCGCAGGAGTATGTTGATAAAAATTTCACTAAAAACTTAAAAAACGGTGATAATGTCAACTAGTATGTTGTGGCCATCACGAAACTTTCTTCTATATTTTTCCTTTTTCTGATCCCTCCCCATGCTTGACGAGGAAGCAATATTCCTAACAGAAACAAAATTACACATGCAAAAACTTGACGACCATTTCAATGTCTGAATTATTGCAAAAGCAAAGCAAAAAGCGAAAAATGAAAGTTATTTTAAAAGCCTTGCTTAAATTAATTACAAATATTTTATTTATTAACAAACATAAGATGGCAACAGTTAAAACTTTTAAATCATTGAGATAATATTTCCGATCATTTCCATACAATTAAAATCACGAGAAATACGCAGACGACAATCTATTACGATTTATCTTTCTTATTGTTGCATTAGTAAAGCTATTTTTATTCGCAAAAAAAAAAAAAAAAACAAAAAAAAAAAAAAAAAAAAAAAAAAATCAACACCTCTTGAAGCGATTGGCGTCCAAATTGAACCAAAGCCTGTTTACGTATGGATTCACATATATTCCAAATTTCAACCAGAACGTAGCATTACTTCTTGAGATAGGGCACTCACAATGGAAAAAAAGAACGGGCGATTGCGCTACCCCCTTTTTAGCTGTTGACACCAAAATAAAATCAGCTCTTATACCCACTAAGGGCTACTTGTCAAAAAATTTTTGTTTGATTCCGTTCGTTATTTCTTGAGATACAGCAGTCACAATTGACGACAAAAAACGTTCTATAGCTCAACCCCCCTTTGAGTTATTGACACCAAAATTGAATCAGCACCTGCTCCTGTTAATGGCAACATATGGACCAAATTTTGTTTGATTCCGCCAGTTACTTCCTGAGGAATAGCAAGCACGCGTAACTCAAAAAACGTCCCATTGCTCCACCCCCCTTGGAGGAATTCGCGCCAAAAACTAATGGGCACAAGTTCACATACGGGCACATATGTGTACCAAATTTCGTTCGATTTCATGCGGTAGTTTTTGCTGTAGAGCGGCCACAAAAAACTGGTCACACACAGACGTGACACACATACATACACACACACATACATACATACACACACACATACATACACACACACACACAGACAGACAGACATTTTCCAAAAATAGTCGAAATGAACTCAGCACACCTCAAAACGTTCGAATCCGTCAAAATTCGAAATTCGAAAATTTGCACGAATCCAATACTTTCTTCTATATATTAGATATAGAAGAAAGTAAAAATGGAATAGCACACCTCAAAACGTGCAAATCTGTCAAAACTCAAAAATTTTCACGAAACCTTTTTTTATATATATCGATAAGATGAGGAAGAAAGTAAAATTACTTACATGTAACCTCGAAATTGAGTACATTATATAGTTAGTTTGACTTTTTTCACTTTTCTTTGGAATACATTCGCGTCCCCTTGAAATTCTTCTGCGTCTTCTAGAGGGACGCACCCCTTTTCAAATTTAGAACGCAACTTGATTTCGCGAAACTTAAGTTCTTCCTCTCTGCAGCACCATTTCATGAAAATGTTTTTTTAAAAACTATCATAACATAAATGAAATGCGTGTACGAGAAGAAGAAATGATGAAAGTTGGGTGTGATGTAGAAGCTGGTTAGGACAGTCGGCCACCGGCTCATTTCGACCACCTCTCATTTACAGCAAAACATTATGGTGCTCTAGACTTTCAATCTCGTCGATTTTTTTTTTTTTTTTTTTGAGCAATCACGATTCCTTATTGTTCTCACTTGACTGTTTTTGATGTTACGCTGATTTTATTTTCCCGCCAGCACCCTCTGCAGCACCACCATCGACCGGCCGCCTCACGATGCTGCTCCTCTTGCGAAAACCGTGTCCAGGTTGCGTCCATATCCTACACACACACACACACACGCATACATATACACACTCCTACACACACATACACACTCCTACACACACATGCTTGCACACAGACACAAACACACATGCCTACATACACACACATACGAACGCCTACACGCACACGCGCATACACGCACAGCACTGCATACACAACACTCATACGCATGCATACATACACTCATACACACACGCACCCACACACATGCGCCTACACAAACACATACGCGCATACACACGCTCGTGATTGCGAAAAACATAATTTGAATTCAAGATGCCAAAAATTCAAATTAATATATATATATTTTTTTAATTTTTCTTATTGAGCTAATGGCTAATGGGGGTACCGCGATACCCCTAGTGACCTCCGTGCGCATGCCTCTACTTTCACGTAAAATCTACTGAATGGATTTTAATGACATTTTACAATGATTATACAAAAATGTTCACGCACAAAATTTCGCTCTGGTGACAGTATCTGTGTAAACTTTCAGGAAGAAAATAACTCGGTACATGAAAACTGGACAGATGAATTCAGCGGTTCTGACGATGAGATACTTCAGAATGAAATGTTTGCTTCTTTAAAAAAAAAAAAAATTGATGCACATTTGTAATCTTTTTAACGTACATGAATACTATCTTAAATGTACACGAATAAAATTTTTTATGTATTTAAAAAATGTCTGCGCCTTGCTTTTCATTTTCACTCCTTTTTCATTCATTTCTAATGGTCTGTAAAAAAATATGAGACAATATTTTTTTGAGAACATTGTGTTTTTCTCATCTGTAGACAGTACTCAGAAAAATATCACTTTTTGTAGTCCCCGAAATTGGCAGACGAAACCATGTTTCTAAACACCTTTTATGCCTTTGTCCCACAGCCTATTGGGCTATAATTTATTAAGATATTGTGTGAATTATTTAAAATATGTAACGATAAGTGTCAAGAACTTAGGAACAAATTCTGCCATCTGCGAGCTACTTTGGCGAGCACGATCCTTATATCAAAAGAAATACTTTTATGGCTTCTGGTTTTATATAAATTGTTTTGCTACCACCATTTTTTCTGACGAGTCCCCTAAACCCCAAGGTAAGTTCCCAGACACATTATTTCCAACTCTAGCTATGTGTATGTGGGTGTGTTTTCGGTTACTTTTCGGCATGATAAGCATTTTGTATAATTCTGCCGTACGAAAACTAAGCGTAGTATCAGCAAATTTTTCTTTTCTTTTTTTTTTTTTTAAACTTTTTTGCCAAATTCTGTATTTTATTCAAGGGTGCTCACCTAGGGGGAGGGGTGGGTCGCGGGTCAGACTGCGCCAGTGAAATTTTAGGGGGGCGTTTTGAGGGGTATTTTTCTCATTTTGGGGAGGGGTCTCTTGCATTTTGGGGGGTCTCCGTGATATTTAGGGGGTGCGCCCTTGCCCTTAGGGGGGTTGGGCACCTCTGGCTTAGCTTTAGTGTGCAAAATTGCTTGTTTGGTTTCCGCTGAAAATTAAACACGAAAAGAACGTCATGTTCAAAGGTTTCTTTTCTTTGGAATCCAAAACGCGTTTCTTCAAATATCTCAAAAGTTTATTCATAAAAATGAAATAATAAGTTAATTTGTATACTTAAGGCAATGTAAATTTTTAAAAAATGCTAATTCAGAAGTTTTAATTAGCAGATTAATGCTAAATACAAATAAAAGATATAATAAAATAAAAATGAAAGCCTGTCGAAAAGGCAAAAATATGCTACTGACTCTGATAAATATGACACTGAACAAAACAATGATTAAAAGATAGAAAATTGTGGCACTAGAAGCATGTCATGAATTTAAGCCATGTACAGATATTTCAACCGTCAAACTTCCCCGAAATGCAAAATTGCAAAGGTGTTTAAAATGGAGGTGGCAGAGTTTTCAATAACCCAGACTTATGCCAAAAATTTTGCAACATCAAAGACATTCGTTTTATTGTCTGTATATGAGCTAACAACCTAGTCTGCTTTTTGTACTAATTCATATTAATTCTCCCAGATTATTAAGAATTACTTACAACACATTTCATTAATAAGAATTAACACTTAAATAAGTTAATAAGTTAAGTTAAATACACTTAAAATACAGAATTTTTTTGAATGTATTATTATCACGAATGAAATGATACAATTTATGTTTAATTTCACTGTAAAGTGGTCGTTCCTCTGGATAAAGCTTACTAGTTTTCACTTCATAGGCTTGATGGTGATTCCTTTAATTTAACACGCACAAGTAAGGAATTAATGCAACACAACTTTCACACGCTTTGCAGAAGACCCAAATTGGAAATGAGATGCCTTGCAAGATGCAGACGATGAAATCGCGCGGTATTTTAAATTTTTTGCCCAGTCTTTAAATCTCGCAACTTTTCTTGTGATTTCGGCATCTTTAAGACCCCATATCTCAAAAACGGGGGGACCCTCAGGATGTTTTGAAGTTAAAGCTAAAAGAGTGTTTATGTTAGGCAGTGGCGTACCTAGCATGGGTGACACCCGGGACAGTAATTTAGGGTGTCACACTCAGTGGCGGATCACCGCATAGGCGCATGAGGCGATAGCTGGGGCCTCTAGAAAAGCAGGGGGCCTCAGACCTGCGAAGCGGCCTATCCTCAAAACCAAAATTTTTTATTTTGAGGATTTGCCGCTGAAAGCCACAATTTTGAGTGGAAAATGCTCAAAACTCATGAAAATTGATATTTAATCATGAGTTTTAGGTGATTATTACGCTTTAGGTGAGGTTGAGCTGATTTGAGGCTTAGGGGGCCCCTGGCTTCAGGTGCCTTTGTTTGGATTTTCCTCTTTCTTCCCATAATTTCAGCATAAAATTGTGTTTGTAAATGCTCGGCAAAATTATTCTGATAAAATGCACAGTTTGTTTTGCTAGCAGGCCCAGATCTGCGTACCCTCAAAACCCGCAGTGCAGGGGGGGGGGGGGACACGACCTGAAAGGGCCCAATGTCCCAAGAAATTGAGAAAAAAACCCCAAAAAACTAGCACTAAGTTCTTATTAATTGTACGAATGTACACTGCTGGCCTCTGGGGAGTGTCCCTACAGAGTTTTTGCAGGGGGCCCCAAATTTTATAGATCCGGGCCTGCTTTCTAGAAGAACTTTTCCCGTTCCAAGTAGTTCTTTGACCACTTACTAGTCGGCTTCGTCTGAGTAAGGAGTATGCATCTTGTTTTAAAAAAGCACTATTGATATACACATGAAGATATTTGCTTTAATTGGAATAGTCATACAGCTACGAAGGGTCGAGAGTTGGTAGAGAGCGGTGAGTCCCCCCCCCCCTACCCAAAAAAATGATAACCAGTCGTCATTTTTGTTTCAGTATTATATCAGTCCTCAAAATATACCAGTCGTCATTTGTGCGATTATGCCCGAGTCGGTGTTTATCTAAATAAGGGGAGCCAGCAGCAGGATTTACAACATGGAGTGTAATAAAACTCGACCTCTTGGAATGGTCACTTTTCTTGACGAAAAATTATATTGCCTTTCCTTATCTAGAATGCTGAAGGGAGAAGAGACAGATCTGTGATGGGTCCAGATCGAAGTCGTTTTCACACTCCGGGCACAGCTGTGATTTCTTTCTTTACTTTTTGCTAAGTTTCCCACTTTCTCACCAGTAACCAACCCGTAACAAGATAGTTTTATGACGTATTTAACTAAATAAGTCTTTTGAAAAGGGCGGGAATTTTTTATTTTTTCTTTTCTTTCTTCCGTTCTTTCTTTTTCTTTTTCTTCTTTTTTTTTTTTTTTTTTGAGGAAGAACGAAGAACCTATGTTATTCGTTGTTTTGATTCACTCGTGCTCGTGAACGTGCTTTTGCTCTGTGTCTTCAATCAACGACAAGACCAATCCTTTTGAGATAAGTTTAATATGTTTTAATAACTATTTAATTTTTTGAATTATGCTGCAATCTTGGTGTTGAATGATAAAATTTGAAATATAATATGCTACAATTAAAGTGGTACAAAGGTATTGCTTTTGAAAAAATAATATACTGTTAATTCTTATTTAAATTATATTTCCATTACGGAGAAAAGAACTATTTGTCAATTCATTACAAATACGCTTTATAAAATTACTATAAAAATTTTAAATGCCTCTGCAGCGAAAGTAGTTAATTTTGAGTGTTCTCCTTCTTTCACTGGTGCCGTTTGTTTGTAATATATTTTACAATTTCAACTTCCTTAAGACTGATTTACTTATTAAAGACAAACGTTTTATATTAAAATTGTTGTTGGGGCAAACTAAACCTGATAGCGTCGTAATGCAATAATTAAGATCTGCGTAGCTTTCTTAATGCTGCCAGGTTAGGTTCTCCCCAACTATTGAAGTGTTTCAGTTTTATTTTCAGGAGTGTACATTAACACTTGCCATGTACTAAAGAGCATGTTTCACTGCTTCAAAAAGAAAAAAAATGATGCTAATGATAAAAGAAAAAAACAACATAGGCTTTAAGATTTGCTTGAACACTTCTGAAGAATCAGGATTTTCAAACATTAAAGGAAAATAAATTACGAATTTTGAATTTCAGAAGTATATAAATATTTCGGGAAAAGTAAAAATATGAGAGTAAGAATTTCACTTGGATTCATCATAGTTGCGAACTCATTATAGTTTTCTCCTCATCACCCATTTCTTAGCGTACGCCTTAGGATTACCATCCGGGGGGCTCCGAAGGCCGATGATCTCTTTGAATTTCAGGAAATGCTCGAGCAAGCAAGGACGTAGCCAAGGGGGGGGGGATCCATGGGGTCTGGATCCCCCCCCCCTTCCCGAAAGACCACTGTCTGCTTTTTCTCGGTTGTTGCACCTCACGTCAACAAAAATTTTCCAAAGAGCGAAATTTTAAGAAAACCCGTTATTTCCCCCTTAAATATTCCCATTAACCTGCATTTTCCAAGTAATCCATAAAACAGTTTTCGTTTTCCGATTTTCTTTTATTGTGAACTTTTTATTAATAGGAATTATATCACTCATTTTCAAAGCATCAGAACAGAGGAAGCTTATGTGATGGAATTTTTCTATCCATGTATGAAAACTTAGTATGGGATAACTTTTAGTTTAATGTTAATTTTATAAACTGACATTAATTTCTTTGCCACTTAATGTAAAATTTTTGTTAACTAATTTTTTGAATAAATACTCTATCAATTTCAATTACTTAATTAATTTTAGTTAATTATCATATTTTAATAATTAGTTTTAATTGGATTTATTTTTTAAAGCAAATATTAGCTACATTTTTTCCTTTAGCATGCCTCCTCGTGCAACTTCGTGCAACCTTGGACCCCCCCCCCTTTAACAAAGTTCTAGCTACGTGCCTGAAGCAAGGGTCCCCGAACAAACTTTTTCTTTAATATCATAAAAAAATTAAGTTTTTAAACTACACTTAGAAAATATTTAATTGGTATAGCCCCTGAATATAAAATATTACTAAAGTTTTTAGGACCATAATTTTGAAAAAAAAAAAAAATTCACGGAAGAGCCCAGCACCTCTTTCCCGTAAATTTTTTTATCATGTAAATTTTGTCTGCAATTGAGGTTTTTGAAACTTCAATTTCGAAATTGGGGAAGGGAAGAGGGGCAGAGAATTGATTTTGATCTAATTTTTAAAAAAATGATTGGGGACACTCCCTGGGCTCCATCCCTTACCTCTAACGTTAAATGGCCTATAATCGCGTTTTTAAGGCTTTAATTTCTACTTTTTTCCGTTGAGACAACTGCATCTTTTTGTCTCCAAACATCAGCAAAGAAAGTCAAAAATGACGTTTTTAAACCTTCAAGTTTCAAATTTTTTCCGGGGGAGAACCTCCTGACCCCCCTTTCCTTGTCAGATCTTGAAAGTTTTCTCTCTCTCTCTCTCTCTTTTTTTTCTTTTGCTACGTGCCTCACTCTCCTTGGACTTTTTTCTGATGGCGCCTCTGAATTATACTTGCATTTTGGAAAACTGGGGAAAGCTGCGATTTTGCTAAATGTCCAGAATTGTTTTAAAATTCCTAAAATTTCGAGTTTTGTCCTAAAATGTCTATAATGTTCACACTATATTCCCAACTTGTGCAGAAAAGTGAAACTTCGTAGACCTTAAGAAAATTTTTTTTTAAAGAAAGAGAGAAAAACATTTGCTGCTGCTACTTTTTTTTTCCTAAAGAAAGGCGGAGGGGGGGGGGAATGCAGTTAACAAAAACAAATGTTCAATATAAAACTGTTTTATCTATGCTTTCTAAATCTTGGAGTCATTCCTCTTCTACAAAAAAGCTATAAAATAAAATAAGAACTCAAATGTAAGCACTTGGTTCAAAAAGTATATTTAAAACAATAGTTAAATGGTTTGTCCCCAGGTGTACTGGGAAGTAATATTTATTTTTATAGTGCTTATCTTGCGTTGTAGTATGAGCATTACTTGATCTTCCAATACAAAGAGTCAGTTTGCTTTGTGTTTCTGTTCAGTGAAGTTGGATAATTTCTTGCACATATAATTTTTAAATTTAGTCACTGACTTTTTGTTTTCAAAATGTGAATAGTAATTTGTTTTATTAAAATGCCATGGGAAACGAAATTCTCTTCCTTGTGGTTGAAAAAGCATGCAGAAATAGATGCAAAATTAGCACATGGTGCCATGCAGAAAGGGATGAATTTAAAGCATTTTATTTTCACAGGTATTGTCTCATGCTGATGCGGCGAGACATAAGAGGTTGACAAGTAGCTTGAAAAATCAAACTGTATTTTAAATTCCATGTTCTTTGTCTTCTACTGAAAACAAATTGGTTATGATGAAGCGATCCAAAGTTTTTTTATTTCGAATTCACTTCAAGATAAGATTTCGTAAGCGGAGGTTTCTTATAGTTTTAGTTGTCATAAAAAACAATTTTTCATTTGCATCTTTAAATGATTTATCCGGAATTTACAGGGATATTTTTGATGATTCTGAGATACTAAAAAGTATTAGATTATCTGATAAAAAGAAAAGTATGCAATAAATTTTGGACTTGCACCTTACACTCTACTTTTAATCCCTCCTTATTAAGGACATTTTTTCAACAACAACAACATAGCAAGTAAAGAAGCAATTGGACATATGTACATTTATTTTTACTTCACACTGGTCACTGTGTTAAAGAATAAAAGATTGAATGCATTGTATTGTAATTTTCAAGATTGAATTTGAAACGTTTTATCATCCAATGCGAAAATCAAGCTTATAAATTACGTTTAAGTTAAAAAAAAAAAAAAAAAGTTGATATTTATTGTCCTAAAAATTGCTAACATTTTATTAAAATTGTATCCTAAAATTTTTGAAACCACCACTCCGGCCCCTGTAAATGCCAGAAAACGGGGCTCGGAGGATCTCTACCCCTGTACTGACTACATTACGAACAAATATAGGAGGCAAAATTTTTTACTGTAATGTGTTTTTTTTTTGTTGTTGTTGTTAGAAATGTTTTTTTTTAATTTTAAATAAGAATGTAACTGTCCCCCCCCCCCCAAAAAAAAAGCTTGTTCGTTTATCCAAAAAATAAAAAAAGTTATGATTTCCTGTATTGTTGATATCAGTAAGACTCAATTTTTTTGTTATGAGGGCCTCGGGATCAGGATGCACCTAGGGCCTCACAATCCCATGATCCGCCACTGGTCACACTCCCCCCAAACGCCAAAAAAAAAAAAAAAAGATCCATGTTTACATGAAATTCATACAATTTTCAATTTTTAGAAACAACCACATTTGTGTAATAACGAAATTCTTTAGTGAGCTAACACGCAACAGAAAATTAAAAACTATGAACGCTTTAACTCTAAACGCATATGTACAGAGCCGTCGCGAAATCAAAAATGTAAGGGGTGTACGAAGTTGATAGCCCCTTATTTACTTTAAACGTATTGTAAACTTGATGCATTACAGAGGATGACTAACAACATAAAGTAACATTTAATAGACAAGACTACAAGATACATTCATAATTTTGTAATAAACTATTCTACCAATATATTCAAGTATTGTTGCCGCTGTGGCACAAAACAATGAAACTAAATTTAGTCAAGGCTTATGTTAAGTGCAATAAACAACACGTATCTTAAAGACGGGGGAAAATCAGGGCCGTCGCTATGTCAAAAATCTGGAGGGGGGATATACGCATTTGGCGGCCCCTTAATTGTTTCAAATGCATGTTCCAATATGCAAAGAGAGATAAGATTCAGCTTCTGGTTTAGCAGGGATAGTCATATTAAAGGATAATATTCAGTCAAGAATAGCGTATCAGAGTGCTACGGCCTGGATTTTTTTCAAAATTGAAGATATAAAATCGCAGTTTTGGACTATATTTTAAGTTGGGGAGGAAAGGGAGAGAAGGTCCAGGAAAGGCTCTCCCGATAATTTTTCTAAATTTAAGCTCCCAAAACAGAATTGTACGTTATAATTGATTATGTTCAGGAGAGGGGGTTCCGGGGGACATACCCGGGAATTTTTTAAGATTTTATTTGAAAAACGCAGTTTTAAACGATATATGGTGATGTTAGGGGAAGAAGAGACTCGGGGGTCATCCCCCGATAATTTTCCAAAATTCAAACTCCAAGCATGCAATTGTGAATTATTTTTGAAACGGGGGTCCGCGTGCTCTCCCCGGGAAAATTTTGAAAATTGTAGTTCAAAAAATGTAGTTTTAGACGACCTATGGCAATATTAAGGAAAAGAGAGATGGGAGCCTTCCCCCCGAAATTTTTTGAAATTGAAACCGTAAAAACGCGGTTGTAGGCTTTTTTTTTTTTGTTAAAATGTGCCCTTGCCAGCTTCTTGAAATTGAAGCTCCGAAAACGTAACTTAAGCCAACCTTCGATGAAAGGGGAGGGGGGAGTTTTGAAGGGGCTCGCGCACAGAAATGTTTCGTAATTGAAGCACTAAAAGTGAGATTGAAGACGTTTTTCGATGATGATGGCAACAGAGAGAGAGAGAGAGAGAGAGAGGAGCATTCTCTCTCGAAAATATTTCGATTTGCAGAAAACGCAGTTTTTGAAGATATTTGGTAATGTTGATGGCTGGAGAGATTCAGAGTCCTCCACTGGCAAATTTTCAAAATTGAAATGCAATTGACGCAGTCGTAGGCGATTTTCAATACCGTTAGAGGAGTAGGGGGTTTGGGAGATCTCCGCCCAAAAAATTTCTGAATTGAAGCCTTAACAATGAAATTTTTGAGGAACTTCGGTAATATTACGGTTCGTGAGACTTCAGGGAGTTTTTTTAAACTTAAACCAAAAGACGAAATTTATTCTATCTTGAATGATGATGAGTGAGTAATTGAAAAGGCTTTTATCGGTTGGGAGCACTCTTATAGTTTTTCGAAATTTTAGTCCTAAATACTCATGTGTAGGTCATCTTTAATGACGTTAGGCCGGATTGGTGTTTGAGAACGTTTTCCTGGAATTTTTTCAAAACCTAAGTTTTAAAAACTCACTTCCAAGCCGGCTTTGGGGACGTAAAAAGAAGGGTTTGGAATTCCCCGCTCTTCTTTCAGGTTGGCTCTATCCCTATCTTCATTTTAAATTTTAATTATTGATAAAAATATTGTGGCAAGACTTTCTTTCAATTTTCCTTTGCCGAAAACGATTTTTTGCTTGGATTTTAAATTTTCAATTCGAGCCTAAGATTTTTGTTTTCTTGAAATACAAGCGTCTGCGGCCCCAGAAAAAGAACTTTTACCACTTTGAACGGATGTGGTAATTTTCTGTGATACCCTAGGTCTTTATTCCACTTCATTTTAATTTAAATATGCCTCCTGCATCTGTTGATCAAGCTTTGATTTACTTAAGATTTTTACGTTCAAACATTTAGAACTTCTAGTATGAGTATTCATTGCAGTATTTTGAATCTCTCTCTGCATTAACTTTTTTTTTCTCTATTTGAAATATATTTCGGCGACCCATGCATTTTTCTCCACTTAACAATGATTTGCAGGACATATTTTTCATCAAAAAAATTACATATGGAAATGAGGATAGCTTCATTAACAATGAAGCTATCCTTTTTATTTATCTTTTTTTTTTAACTGAAGAGCCATGGTTTTGTATGACCAGGGCGGCTGAGAGACAAAAGTATGCACTATGTTAGTTTTGTCGCCGGTCCTCCCTCCCATTATGCTAATTTTACTCCATGCACAATACTTTAATTTGAGCCGGACCCATAGTTTCCAGACATACCCACTCTGCAGCCTAGTGAATAGCGCACAGAATACTTTTTTTTTTTTGCGCGTTAAAAAATGTTTAAAGTGTACATTTCCGCGGCCCTCACTTAGATAATCTAAACAAAAGATTTTCATGGATGTTCCTAAATTGCATTTTCTATTCAAATTTTACAGAAAAAATGCTTTTTGTCGCTATTATTTCAATTGTTCAGTTACAATTATTATTATATTTTTTTAAACAACGAAGAGTTTCCATTTTTCTTCGTTTTTTGCATCGCTAAAATGTAATTGGCGGCCTCACTTCTGAAAAAAACGGGGCGGGGTGTAGACCCCCCTTGGCGTCGGCCCTGGGGAAAATAATAGGAATTCAAGTTTTTGGTTTAAGGGAAAGTCACTACTAAGGCTAAGTATTATGAACCTAATCCCGAATATAATAATCCCTCCATAATGGGGGAAAAGAGGGTTCGGAGGTTTCTCCACCGGATAATTTTCAAATTTGTAGTCTTAAAAATGCTTTTCAGATGAGCTTAGACAATGTTGGGGGAGAAGAGGTTCGTAAGAGCTCCAACGTTCATTTAGAAAACCGTGACAAATTTGGTTTCAGCCCCACTCCAAAAGGTGTCTCCCAGTGCATGCCCCCTCCCTCCTCTGTGGTGATGCAACTGCGTTTGACAAAGCAAATAAAATTAAAAATTTTGGGGGAATTTTCTGAGTTGAAAAATTTTATTTTTCAAAATTTACAATTCAACTTCGTGTGACACCCGGAGCGGACCGATCCCCCCCCCCCCCCCCCGGAGACGCCACTGATATAGGCTATCTCAATGGCAGGAAAAGATTGACTTTCATGACGAGAAGAAATGTAGTCCACAAACATTCAAACAATTTTTCGAAAATGAAATGATAAAAACCAAATCGCCAGCTATGACGACGTTGGGGAAAGGGATAGACACCGCCCCTGTCTTTTATATTTTTCCAATTTGAAAACTTAAAAACGACAATTTACTTTTTTTGATGACGTTGTTGGAAGGGCTCAAAACTGTTTACTTTCCAAGTTGAAGCTAAAAACGAAAGGGCTGAGCATTTTTCATGACCTTGAGTGAAGGTTTCTGGATTATGACTCTCATCGGAATTTTTTTTGAAATTGAAGTCTTAAAAACGCGATGATAGGTTAGTTTCATTTTTAAATTACGTTAGGGAAAGAGATTACAAAGAAAAATGCATAGGTGGCTCGTATGGAGGGGCAACTGCTCCTTTGCTTCCGAAAGTAAAAGATACCATTCCCCTCCACTCTAAGTTCAAATGTAATGATCGATCGAAAAATGACTGTGTTGAATGTTGATGATTCACGTGTTTAAAGAAAGAATTGACTTAATAAGTGTGTTTTTTAATACTTTTCTCGTGATATTACTTATAAAAAAAAAAAATGAAACTTTGAATTGGAAGAAATAACTCTACTGTGACTTTCCATCTCTATTTTGAGGCGTGTCAACAATTTTTTGAGGCATTTAATCCATAATGACGTTAGAATCCCATAACATACCCTATTTTCTGAGGAACCTCAGTTTCTTGGGTGCCACCCCCCCCCCCCCCCCCCCCCTCGCATTTCTTTTGAGCGTTGACTTCCCACTTTTTTTGTGCACCAGCAGTCAATGGGAAAATGTAATGATTAGATTAAAAGCAACAGTAAACAAAAAACGAAATCATAGAAGCGAATCCTTTTTATAACTCACGAGCGCATAAACGAGTAGGAAAATTGTTTGATCCCTTATGAAACATACTAATTGTATTTCATTCTACTTCTTATTAAAAGGTTATTATTTCTCCATAAATAGGATAAATCAGTCCCTATTCTTCTCTGTCACGTGCTCGATTTTTTAAAAACTGTTTTAAATCGCCAAATTTCAAGTTCTTCCTTATTTCGAAACGACGGATTAGCTCGAAAAGTGACATTTGCTAGCACTAAACCATAAACAATTCCCTGTTGCCGGATTCCCAATTCTGACCGGATGTTAAACGAAGGAAACAGAATAAAATCGAGAGTCTGCTCACTGCGGCTGACAACATCATGCATTAGTGTTGCTGTCTGAGAGAGGATTGCTGGTGTTTCCCTGCACTTGCAGCTCGGTGGGAAAAAACTTATCGACAATTAGAATAATCCCCCCCCCTCCCCCATGTTTGAAAAAAAAAAAAAAAGAGACACTAAAAAAAAGTTTAAACAGGGTTCCGAGTTTTTACTCACTTTCAGAAATGAAATTCTTCGACTTTTTCAGCTAAGACTCCATGAACTTCCAGACTAGATGATTGAATTAGCAGCTTTTTTTTTTTAAATGCATCAATAAAAACTGATGCTCCTCATGAGTTTTTTTAATGCGATTTGTTGCATAAAAACAGTTAAGACTTTTGAGTCTTTTTAAGTTTTTAGCCCATTTTACTTTAATTAAATATTTTGCAGTACCAACAGTAGACAAGAGGTTCTCAACCTCTCAGGCTCTACGCCCCCCCCCCCCCCCCACCTCATCTAACACTGACATGTGGTTAATATAAGTAGTACAATAGGAGACTGAGTAAGATAATAGAAGCTAGTTCTTAAGTAAAAACGCTGGATAAGTTCATACACAAATTCAACATAAAACTTAATTTTTAACATATTGGAACATACAAAATCCAAATAGCAGAAAAATAAATACATTTTTTTTGGAGGTAATCTAGGATCTAGTTGAGATTGGTGTGCAAATCAGTCACTTTCTAAACATTAATGATAGGAGAGAGGACTGACACTGTCATTTAATATTTAAGAGTCACCACAAAATTGAGTAAATTACTGTTTTGTTTTATCTTTCATACTCTTCTACACCCCTCTAGGAAGGCTTGATTGAGAACCCCAACTAGTTCACTTCCTTGCCAACACCCTGTAGGATTGCCATTGCTAAGTTCGAGTAGGTCATTTGTGAGTAGTGTTTGAATGTTTGTTCTTGTGTTCTACAAAATTTTTTAGTGAGACTTTGAAGCATCGCCACTACACATCCAAACAAGCACAAATTATTACACATTCACTAACATGTTGCAAACAAAAAAAAATAACTGATAATGATTCACACTGCAATTGGTTTAATTGAGATTAAACAGTTGTGGAACCTAGCAAAAGATCCCCATAAACTTCACCTTCTAAAATAGATTTTTCTTTTCTTATGGGGGTCATAATAAAAGTTTTTGCTCATCAACTTCAAATTTTGGACAAAAACGATTTCTGTTTGGTTTGTAGATTTGTGTATTACTCTATCCAATTTACCTTGCCTTGTTGATTCATTAATGTTGGTCATTAATTACATCAGTGCATTTGAATCATTACAGCAGGGGGTGGACGCTGACTGGGTCGCAGTTTCAATAAAAGTTTTTGAATAATTTTGCTAATATTGCTTTTCACTTCAAAGATACTATCAGATCTATATGAGCAGCTTAACGTACTGCATCGTCATGTGAGTCATTTAGTGCTTCATCCAAGTTTCTGTCACCTCTTTTAGAGTCGTTCTGAAAATTGAAGATTGCTCAGCTAATTCATCCAGCATAATTCTCAAGGTGCCACCCACATTTATTTCATTAATTTCATGGTGACAAAGACATTGACAGGCTCTTCCTACTAGTTAGAAAGCAAAAATAAAAAATGTCTAGTTTTTTTTCTTGCTTTCTTCTTCAGAAAAGAAGTGTTCCAACATTGCATTCAGGTTACTCCAGCAGATTTCGCACTCTGTGATACACTTTCTCAAATTTCTTCTAAAACACAATTTTCTGGGTTTCAATATCTAGGGATTGTTTTGGAAAAGGCTTATAATTTTTATGCATTTTCGCAATTGCTGAAAGACTGAACACTGAAATCTCGAATGCAAATACCAATTCATTCTCAGAAAAATATCCTTTTTTTTAATTCTTTTCTTGAACAGTTAATCTACCGTTCATTATATGAGAGACCAAGTTATTCCTGTTCTTCTTGCAGATAGACAGGATGGTGATTAAAGTTTCAGATGATACTTGTAAAAATATTCGTTTTATGAATGGCAAAAACTGAAACATTTGCACACAAAATCTTTGCGGGATCGAAAATTCCACGGGATTAATCTCGCTAAATATCATGCGGGATCTCGCAGGATTCGGGATCGAATATATTTTTTGTGTGTGTGTTTTTAGTTTTTACTAACGTTTTGAAGAAGCAACTTAAAATCTAGTTAATGATGTATAGTTAAGTTAATTTCATCTCTTCGGAAAAGAGAGAACCCCCCCCCTCCCTCAAATCTGCTACAGTTAATAATAATGGCATAAATGCTTCAGCAATATTTTACTGAGTAATGATCTATAAATCTTTTTTTCAAGCTCCAAAATGAAAAGTAAACATTATTGTTAATGCTTAAAATTATAGTCAGAAAGAACCTAAAACTGTAAGCTTTAAATGAAGGGGTAAATTATGAAATTTGATAAAGGAATAAGGAAGATTTTGCCCGGTGAGAGAAATACAGGCTAGAGAAATAATATATGAGATTACGTATAAAATACATGTGTGAGGGGGCCCCAACACTTCTAATGACTATATGAGATTGGAAACCCTAGCACTACCTCTATACTTTGCGTAGGATCCTTGTGCACTGCTTCTACCCAGATTACCCACTTTCAATGCACACAAAAGGGAACCCCGCTCTGCTATGCCATCTGGGGCTTCCAGAGTACTGACCTTTCGGCCGGGGCCCCCTAGATCCTGAAGGGAACGACCCACTTTCAATGTATGCTTTTGTCAATGCATTCCAGATTATAAACAGTCCTTCTAGAATTCATCTCAAAGAAACTTATAGAGCATACTAACCAACCTACTATAAATGTTTATGATGCAAATGATTTTGTTTTTCAGGTCTGTTTATGATTTTCAAAGATATTTGACAATATGAATAATTTCCTTAACATTTTTGATCAAAATCAAATTCCCTGATGATTTCAGGTTTTTACCTAACCTGTTGGAAGTCTATTACAATATCTTGCCCCAGAAGAGGCCAAAATAACTTTTGCACCAGATTTTTTCCGTTTGGCGTGATTCAGTGTCATATAGCCCAGAAGGCAATGATCACAATGAACGTATCTGCTTAATTTACTACAGTCTACAATAAATTGAAATCAAAGAGTTCAAACTTATGAAAGAAAGACACCAGCATTACTAAATATCTAATTTTAATTTAAAATAAATACTCATACACAATACTTTTCACTGACAATTAAAAAAAAAATACATTGGAAGCCAAAAAATTAAATTAACATGTAAACACTAATACACATTTATTTAAATATTGTGATTTTAAGAGCGGAGCATCAAATCAGTACTTAACAATATGTTAAGTGTGAGCAATTCAAAAAAAAATTTATATAAAATTTTCCTATGTACAAAATGAACCAAGCAGTGAGCATTAAAGATAATCACAATCAATTACTTCTTTCTAATTTATAAATAGAAATGAATAAAGGAAAGATAAGGCAGTATGAAAAAATGGCACATTAGAGAGAAGTACAAAATTGAAATTTGTATTATTTGGAGCAGAATTATTTATACAATTGTGATTTTAAAAATGTGGGAGATGCATCAGCAATACAAATGGCAACGAAGCACACGATTATAAAAACATTATAAAACAATTATGAATATTTTAGTGATTGAAATGAAACTAAACATTAAAATTCAATAAATGAACTCTACCATTTGTACATGAATATGCAAAAGCTTTAATCTAAGTAAACAATGGTTTAGTTTTTTATACTTTTTTGTATCTTTTTCTTTGTTTTGTTTCTAAAGAAATATTAAAACATTTAAAACTACATAAAAATACTTCGATTGAAAAATATGTCAAATGTTGATTCTTGCTCGGATGTAAAATTTTACTTGTTTCTAGTGATAACGAATGGTTGGTTAAACAAAAAGGCCAATTGATACTTTTCAAGTTACCAAAAATTAAATATTAACAAAAATAGCAGGGTCTTGTGAGCTGAGGAAGGGGGGTTAGCACATGAACATATAAACTATTTAAAAATATAAACTTTATCAATTTTCATCATAGAAACAAAGAAATTAAGTATAAGAAATGCAATAATTCAGTTATGAAAGAATGCTTAAGTACATTCATGTGCAGGAAAAATATATAAGAATATAAAAATAACATTTTCTACACTGTAAAAGAAATAATTCATATTGGCCTTTATAAAATTAGCCTAAATATTTACATAGCATTTATTTGAGAGTTTGAAACATTTAATACAAAAAGTACTTTATATTTAAATACCACATGGAATACACTTCTTCCTGTCTTAAGTCTGTACAGTAAGTACAATATTGCACAACCAAATGTAAACGCTACTGCAATCGGGTATTTTCGCGGAAAAGTTCTGGAAAGCAACCACAGAGGTGAGAGAAAGCAAAATAAATTTCACACTGCACTTTGCTTGAGCAAAGAAAGCTGACTTCCAATTTCTAATGGGTCTTGATCATCTTTGTGCGATGGGAATGGCGTTTTGGCACAAAGCTCTGCTTCATGCCGAGTTTGTGGGGAAACTACAGCTACAGGGACTTTAATACTGTTGTTGCCTAAAGGGAAAATAAACAAAAAAAGTAGCAAGCTAGCCATGCATAAAATAATCATGCAAATATTTAAGTGTTTCTCTGCCTGTAGCACTTAGGTACACGGTGATGGGGGGTAATCACCCGTAAACAGTTTTAAAAAAAATCAATAATAAATGGATAGGGAAGGGGAGAGGGGGGCATTAAACCAATAATCGTCATTGTGAGATGCTACCAAAGTTTAATTTTTTTTTTTCTTAAAGCAGTAACCCTAACAGTAATCACTTGCTTGTATAACTTAATTTTTCTTTGTATGATTCACATGGCAAAACTTCCATATGTGACCCTGATAAATGATTTGGTTACTTACAAGTGAAGCAAATTCTAAATAACACAATTTAATGCCAGCTTTAGATTTGAAAAGCAAGACTAAAGAAATTGTTTCGATACTGAATGCAAAGAAATTTTTTGGCTGGCAAAATGAGTTATGCAAGTTGGTTGCATTCACAGGCCCTGTGAATATATTAGAGAGAATCAAATGAAAATGAAACAGTAGTCACAGTTTGGGGTATATGTGTGCGAGCCTAATAAAACTGTCTTCGGAGGTAGAGTGGGACCTGGGGGGGGGGGGGGGGGGGACGATTGAAGGTTAAACTCTCCCTTACTAAGCACATGCAATTATGAGTATGATTTGGCATTCAGGTAGCAGAGTCATGCAAAAAGCAATCAGTCTGTATCAGGTTTGCAACTACAGAAGTTGGAGTTAATCAGTTTTCAGTGGCAGAAGATAAAATTACTGAAATGCATCAGCAACTTAAAATAGTGCAAGGAGAACACTGCTCAAAGAAATAGGACCTCTGCAGTCACTGTTAATGATTTGTGTGTAGGGCTGGCACATAAGGGACTGTGTATCTGCGAGGGACAGGAGTCATTGAAAACTAATTCCTGACCCTTAAATAAATGAAAAATGATTACTGATCCTGTTCTGTATCAAAGAAATTGGATTCTTGAACTCGCTCTCATCGACTTACTTGTGTGTAGGACTGGCACTTAAGGGACTCGCAACCTGGTCAAATTCATCTCGTCAACAGAGCAAGGACGGATTCAAGGGAGAGTTGATGGGGGCGACTAAAGGACTAGAGTTCAAATCTCCCTCCCGGAATCTTTTCGAAATCAAAGTTTCAAAAAGACCATTTTAAACCATCTTTAGCGAGGATAGGCAGCTATCTGGCAGTTGCAAAATAAAAGTTTTAAAGATGGAAAAAATGGGTTCAGTGGCTTTCCTCCAGTAATTTTTTGAAGCAATCAAAAGCGTAATTTTAGACTACCTTTGAAGACCTTAGGGGGAGGGGCTTTCAAAGCATTCCTACAGACTTATTATGAAATTGCAGTTCTGAAGCACAATTTTAGAATACCGCTTTCAACGGAAAAGGAAGGAATAGGTTTAGGGAGCTCCTTGGCTAAATCTCTGTATTTTAATTGCTTTAGATAAAAATGCTGTGGCAGCCTCCCCTCTTCCTTCAAGCATGTATAAATCAGATACGTAGTGGGAGAACTAAGTTAAAAAATCAACCGCCCCTTCCTTGAAAAATTTCTGTATCATCCCTTGCAATAGAGACACTTTGATGAATGAGGTATACATAGACCAGATTATCCCTGCTAACAGTCGATGTGTTGAGTCTCAAACCTGATGCAGATTGATTAATTGCATTTCAGGTGATTATGCTACCTGACCAAACTTTATAAGCTTATTGAGGCTAGGTTAAGGCCATTCTTTAATAGTTTTTTCTTTTTTTTTCCTTCCACCTCCCACTCTGCCTCTACATAGTTTTGTTTCACACACGTAAACTAAATTATGACCATTCCATTTCTATTTGATTCACCCAAATGTAAAACAAGAGCTCTTCAATTGATTAAATTTCAATGTTTCAATTGTTTCTCATCTGACAGCTATTTAACTCCGTAAATCCTTCAGAATTGAAAAGCAAACATGAATTAGCATGTCTATTGCATGAACAAAAGAATCTTCATACTTTGGGATATACAGGCGGAGGAACACACAAATAAACAGAAATCATGCATACTCAAATAGAACAAAACTAAAACTGAAAAAAGATAAAAGCATGGGAAAACTACAAAACAGATAACAAAAGCCTCATATTTGTGTACTTTGAACACAAGTGAAACTCAGAGCTCTATTGAACTTTATACTCAATCTTAATTATAAGGTTATGTCAAAAAAAAAACATAAATAAATAAATAAAGCAAATAATTTGGTACAATGCAATGATTGGGAAAAATGGCTTACAATATGTCAATAAGTATAAGATAAATGAGAAAGTATTATTGTATTTCAAGAAAGAGAAAAGACAGAATAGTACATTACAATTTAACAATTTAAATAGCAACAACGACTCAGCATCCAGATAAAATGCTGCAGATTTGACAGAAAAAAAAAGTAGTAGCCAAGGTACATCTTAGATTAAACCTTAAATAAAAAGCTTTTCTGCAATTAGCTATTTGAAAATTTACAACTGATTTATATTTATATATATATATATATATATATATATATATATATATATATATATATATATATATATATATATATATATATATATATATATATATATATATATATATAGCCCTAATATTGAATTTAACTTAAACATATAAGCTTTTAAATACATGTCTGCAAAAAAATATATATATATAAAAATAATAATCACTATGCTGACATAGTAAAGTTTGTTGAAATTTTAATAAAATTAGTGGTTTTTTTTTTTTTCAAATAACGGAAACAAATAGTTTTTTTTTTACAAAAAACAACAGCAAACAGAAATTTGTCTCATAGAAAGCATTACTAAGGTTTTCAAGTAAATGGTTATTAAAAAATGAAATATTGTAATTAATTCAAAAGGTTTACGAAATTAATTTCATAAATTGTGTAAGTTTCAGCATTATATAACTTTTCTGTTCTCTTTTCGCATTCTTTTCCCCAAAAGTTCAAACACAGATTTAAGCTTTATTTACAGGTTATAAAATATATTGGGGTTATAAAAAAATTTCATTCAATATTTTCAAAATTTTAAGACTTATTTTTTCTCAAAAAACAAAAATATTATAAATTCAAAATAGATTTATGTTAAATGTTTTACATTCAATTTATATTTTCTGATAATTTTGTGATCAATTAAGGTTTAAAGAAGTAAGTAAAAATGTTCATATTCAACTATGTATCAAATTAAAAAGTAGGCTTAGTAATAATTTGAAAGTACAAACTGTATATCAACAGGACATTTGAAAAATCTACAAAAAAAGAGCTGGAGGTTAAGACAAAACAATCAAGGAACAAAAAATTAATTAACACATAAAACCTAAAAATGTTTTTTGAGCTTTCTTCCAATAGCAAGAGTTGGAAAATATAATAGTTGATAACTTAAATATTGTGTCTGGTACATGATTATAAGGTACCACATTTAACACCCAATTCTCCCCTCCTTATTACAAAAACATTGAATAATGTCTAAAATAGATTAATTATGCTTTCCATTGCAGAAAATAAACCCTCTCTGATAAAATATGTCTTGTATACCAGTTTACCTATGATGAAAACTAGGATGGTACAAGCAAGAGATTTGAAGTCAAAAATTAAAATTTGACCTTTTAAAATGTCTATATATAAAAGCTTTGTAAAGTGAGAAGACTTTTTACACAGAATTTTCAAAAATAAATCTGATTCGTTTAGGAGATAAAGTAATGAAATTTAGTATTCAATAGAGTAGATCGCTAGGCTACTTTTTTAAACAATGATCAAAACCGTAATGTTTTTAAAAGTTTTTAAGCCATGAGCAATGTTTTAAAAATTAGTGACAACACCACAAATGAATGCAAGTATGAAGAATATATATAGGTTCAAAGGATATACTTTCTTCCTCAATGTGAAATAACAATAAAGATAAATATATTTGATTTTATACTTTTACACTGAGATAGAAGTTCCTCCACTTTAAACTAAATATATAATTTTAAAAATATGCATTTAATTGTATTTTAACTAAATTGTGCAATTTTCATTTCCTTGTCCTTGAGTACAAAATTTTTCAATCACTTCATAATGGTTTTGGTTTTTAATATGTAAACAGTATCTGTGGTTTAGAACTTATCAAAAAAACACCAAAATTGTGATTATATCATGCTAATGACATCAGTTTATAAAAGGGCTGCCACGATATTTGCATTTAGCATCCGCAAGAAATCTACGCATTACACTGCTGTTATTTATAAGCAGGATGAACCTGTAGACCAGCATGAGACACTGCTTCCTCATTTCGCAAATTCAATGCTTTTGCTCGGAAATCCAAAGCTTTCACAACTTGACTATGCTGTCTCCACACTTCAGGATTAACTACTCAAGAAAATGTTATGATTATGAACACAGATTAAAAAGTATCAGAGAAATGCTCTTCCATTAAAGATTATAAAGCAGTTTTACAAGAAGCAAAGTGGTTAAACAAAAATGCAGGAAAAGGACACTCAGAGAGAGAGAGAGAAACTACAACAACACAGTAGATTTTACGTTAATAGACAAAAGAGAAAGAAAGATCATGAAGGGAGAGATAAATACTAGGGCTACTAATTTTTTTTTTCATTATTTATATTTTAGTGCTGTGAAACAAATATTACAAACATTGTAAAAAAAATATATATTTCAGGATCTATGTGCTTTATTAATTTAGTTTACTTTTTAATGGTTGACAAAGATACCATTTTGTTTTGCAAAACATATAATTTTAACTTTGTACCTTTATTTTCAGTATTCAGAAGTGAAAATGCTTTATGGAACAGAAAAAGCAATTTAAAAATTGAAGCAAACAGAAACAATCATGCTAATTATGTATTAAAGAGAATTTTAAAGAAAAGGAAGACTTTTTATGAAACTAATATTCAACAACAGAGAAGGGGTAAGTTACAGTCCATTGAACATGATGAAAACGTTTAAATTCGGATGGAAAATGTAAAAAAAAAAGTCTGTCTATATAATAAGTATTTATCCAAAGGGTTTGAAAAATCGAGTGGCAACTGTACTTACAGTAAAAATACATAAAATATTCTCTCAAATTTTGAGGCAGTACATTTTAATAACTTCCAACCTTGAAGGTTTTTTAACATAAACATAATATTAATATTCAAATTTCAATATGTAAGCACACAAATATAAAAAAAAATTGCTGAAAATATAAAATTTCAAACTGGAAAATTATTATACCAAAAGAAAACCAATTTTATGCAATATTTGTCCTACATAAAAACTGTTTTCGCAGTTTATTCTGTAAGAAACACATAGTCTTACTTTTCAGCTGCAGCTACACTAATGAAAAATGGTAAACAAAAAATAAATACAATGAAAATTATAAATTAAGAAGGAAAATTAAATATATATATATATATTTCAATGATTACCTGTATCGAAAATATACTTCTTGTGGCAAGGTCAATTATGAAGGTCTTAAAACGCATTTATTATTACCAAGAATGAGTTTTACTTGAATGGTATTAGGAAGAAACATTATAATTGGTAATGGTTCTGCCAAAATGTTTCAAGGCATGTAATAAAGTATTGAGAAATAATTATGATAGGTTATCACCAACACTTCATAGATAGTGAATTTCACTACTTCATAGGCGTAATCAAAAGAGAAAAACTTGAAGAAAAGGTACCTCTTATTATGAAAATAAGACTTCAATTTCAGAAATCAATTACAATCAGACATCAATAACAATACCAACAACACAACACTCAAAGTATTTTTTGTTTATATGAATAAAATTAGCAACACGTAAAAAAAAAAAAAATTGGCTACAGAATTTTCGGCAAGAAGCAATCTTGTCCTGAATTTCAGCTTGTCTTAAGCTACATATATCTAATTTGAAAATTTGCCCAAAATATCTGGATTTCTTCATCACATCCACCGCTAAAATCAATTGTAAAGGAGAAAATATATTGAATATGACTTCAACAGAAATGATTGCTCACATCAGTACTCTCAATATATCAAGTCAATCAATGATTATGAGCTCATGAAAATGTCCACTGAAAACTAGAAAGTTCAAGATGTTGCCTTGTTTATAAGTTCTCCAACAATGAAATTACTCATGAACTGAAACTATGTTATATGGAGAAAAAGAGGTCCAGGAAAGATGTTTTTATTGACAGAGATTCGAGTGAATAGCTATACACCAAAATGGGATAGCAAGGAAATTCAGGCCGCAGGTTGGCTAAGACCTTTATAAAATGATAGTGTAAGTGTACCTGTACTCAGCCAGTCTCCAAAAGTCAACCAGAATGACATAAAACATCTTAGAAAAAGTAATGTACCAGGGGGTCCCAAAAGAAACCAGACTAATGGTGCAATGCCAATCCTAGACGTAGTAGAGTGTTCTCCAGCTAGATGTCTCAAGTAGAGACCTTCACAAACCAGCTGTGCAAGTGGCGTCAGTTTTGTTGACAACGTCTGATCGTAGTGTTGGTTTTCTCAGATGTTGTTGCCTTCCGCCTGCGAACTCATTACGGCAGATTTAAAAGAACAAACTCTAAGCTTGAAATTTTGCTTCCTGCTTGAAGTCCTGCTGGAATAGCTTACCCAATGCATCAACAAGCTTTCACGAACGATGCTATGATCCGTACACAAGTTTTTGAGTGGTTTGGGCGCTTGAATGTTGAAGATCATGCTAGCTCTGAGCGTCCTTCAACTTCTCGAAATGATGAAAACGTTGAAAAAATCCGCCAAAAAATCAACAAAAGTCGTCATTTTACGATTGACGAAACTTTAGAATAAACAAGATTGAGTTGGAGCTCTCGCGGGCGATCAGAAGAATGGTTCCTTCACCATGATACCGCTCCTGTACACACAGTCTTCACCATTAACCACTAATTGGCCTCTCAAGAGGGTGACCAATTGTTCTTCGACCCCCGTATTCGCAAGACCTAGCCCCCTGTGATCTTTTTCTGTTCCTGAGGATGGAAAAAATCTGAAATGGAGCGTTTTGATGAAGTAGAGACTAAAAACTGCTTCGCAACAGGCACTGGATATGGTCAAAGTTAAAGAGTTCCAGGGTATACCGATGCGATTCCTCCAGTTGTTTGCTATTTCGATGCAGTGTGTGGGGTCGATCTAGAAATTCTTTCCCAGACCACACTCATCGTGAGAAAAACATGTTACGCTGGTGTTTTATATCTGTCACCGGAATGGGAGCTGGATAAGTATAAGACCACTCGTAAATACGGCTTTTGCTCCCCTTTTCTGAAATATTCGAAATGAGATCTTCAGAATAGCTGAATTTTATCCGGAGCTGGACATTTGTTGTGAACATAATTTTCTCCGTTTGGTGTGATATGATGTCTGTGACACTATAGGGAACCTTTTTCAACCACCCTGTCAAAGCAGTTGAAACCTCAGACAGCAGAAGGAAAACATCTTAACGCATTTTGTCAACATCGTCTGACTGTTGTAAACAGGGGTGCATTCCCCGCCAAACGAATCCCCGTATATAAGAGAAAAGAAATAGGTCAGAGAGGGGAGACACTCGTAGAGCAAAGAGCTGGGGAGCCACGGATTTTGGCTCTTGTAGTTCAAAAATATCTTTGTAACATTAAATAATCTGTAATTTGTAACATAGCTGTAAATATTGATCGCATTAAACGTCTCCAAAAGACCATGTATTCTCTTGTTATCTTTACATAAGAGGTAAAAACGGTACAAGGGGATCTTCTAACAGAGGAAAAAAAGAATTAACAAGAGTATTGCATCTAAGGGTGAACACTTTGAATGAGACTAAAGAAATTTTGTGAATAAACTGATATATAAATAGTTTAGATCAAAAATCCAGTTATTTCTGGGTCCCCCCTTGTATATAGTTTGAAATCATATATGATACATCTCAACATTCATTTCCTTATCACTAATAATGAACTAATAGCAGTAGGTTGAGGGTACCTTTTCTTGATGGAATGAGATATTTTATTTTAAGCAACCCTCTTATTCTTCTTTTTACTTATTTTTTAATGAACAAGAAACACCATCCTTAAATGGCAAGTGCTCATTTGTTTTTCATTGTACTGCAGATCTGTATGACCTTAAATCTCAGTGGGATGACTATTGGATTAATGAAAGTGAAACAGCCGACTACTAGGGTCACACATGGCCGAGCATTGGGGGGGGGGGGGAATTATGAAAACTGTATCATTTATTCGTATTAGAGATAACTAAATTTTCAAAATAAAAATGTTGCTATTTCTGAAACAATTCAAGAGACATAGTACTAGAAATGTGCAGTCGAAAGTTTTACAATGTTTTTATTGTTGATCTGATTTCAGAAATTTGTAGATGAGCAATCGAGCTCTTAAATCAAATGTTTTAATTAAAAAAAAATAAACCCCTTTTTTGACTAAGTTGTGTTTAAAGGGGAGGGCCAACCATGGGTATTGATACCACTTCCATTTCCAATAGTCAGCTAAGGTATGCTGACTACTGATACTGAGCTGTTTATTTGATTTACCTAGTAGTTAGTGCTAGTCTCAATATTGCTTTTGCTCATTACATACTAATTTTAAAAATATTGAAATACGATGACTTTAGATGTGGTTAAGTAAAAATTTCATCTCAAAAGGAATCAGTTCAACACTTTATTGTTTCTGATGTTGATTTTAATTTAAGAGTTTTCTAAAAAGGGTTTTGTGAGTTCAGACAGCAGATATGTCAATGAAGTTCAAACACTAGCCCTTTTAGTGACAATGCAGCAGTGATTTAATGATTAGTTTTTATTAAATCTTCATTATGAAATGAATGATTTGATTCTTAGGGTGCATGTTCGAAAATGAGTAAATATTCCACTAGTAAGTAAATAAAGGGTATTAAAACTACAATTACATTAGCTCAAATAGTTCCAAAGAGTGAAAAACTAGGGTTTAAGTTTTCTATTACTCATTATGCTAGATATTGTTATGCTTTACTAAACGTCTCAGAAGTGGATATTCCATTTTGGCTGGATGTTTTAAGTATTGGTACTCCTTCATGCCAAGTATAAAATTTCTTTTTTTTTCTTGAATTAAAAGATAAAAGCTACGAAGAAATTGAAAATTTAGTTTTAATTTGAAAATACTGAAATAATTAATTTTGCAAGTATAATGATGTGTATATAAGTTCACATCGAATTTCATTAAAATTCAATCACTTTTATCCCATTAGTTTAATGAAAGTGAAACACCGAGCAGTGGATCATTTGCTTGCATTCGAGACAGCTAGATTTTCAAAACAGAAATGCAATTTCTGAAACAATTTACGAGAAATAGTATCAGAAATGCGCAGTCGAAAGTTTTACAATGTAACCGTACGCCCCGCTTAATCAAATATCATCGGTTCTAAGAAATATTATTCGATTAAGCGGGGTGTTTGATTAACAGGGGATATTTTTTATCTTGCAGAATTGACAACATTTGTCTTGAAACATAATGCTAATAAATCTATTGCAATATAAAGCAAATCGTTAATGTTATTGGTAAAACTTTTTTGAAATAAGCTTAATGAACATCAAAATAGTTCACCTTTCACATTTAATATTTATCAATTTATTATCTTATAAAATGTGTATATTTCTTTGTGGTGTAGTTATTGACTGCACTATTTATTTATTTTTTTGTAACGGTAAGGACAGAAATTTGATATAATTTTGGAAATATTTTGATGGAGTATGAATGTTGTTTTTCTTGCTCGTTGTTGGCGAAAACTATTACTCTATATTTTTTCGTCAATATATGTTCTTACTTAATTTTTTTCTAATTCTCAGCAGAAATATTTGCGAAATCTGATCACTATTATTTGATACCATTTACGAATGAAAAACAAAAACATGCATTCCGATTTTTCCTCACTATTATAATTACACTAAGGTGAACTATGTACATCCTTCCATGCAATTTCAGCCCATAAGATAAAATTACATGGTGCAAAAAATTATTCATTCCAAAAAAAAAAAAAAATCAAAAAGCATGAATATAGGTATTAAAAATTGTGTTTGCCTGGAGTGATATGAATAAGACTACTGAAATCTACTCTAAAACAGAAATATCAAATGAGATTAAAATATTGAAAACCAAAAGAGCTATAACTTTAAAACTAGCTACAGAAATTAGCAGGAAGGATACATCAAACATTTAAAGTTGGAGTATGATTGGGTGTAGGATCAACACGGAAAAATTACTCACCAACTGTGATCCAAGCTGAGGCAAAATGTAAATGTTTTGAAGTTAGAGACATAAAAGCATTGTTTCCTTCTAAATTTAAATATCTGAAAACAGTACCAGAGGCCCCAATTTCGCTTCACTCAGTCCAATTCACTTGATTCCACATGAATCAGCATCGTAGATAACTCAGTAACAAAAACTGAAATCTCCATTCATTCGGAATGTCTGTGAAAGAGATTTCAGCCCGTGAATGTTCAGCTGAAATCCTTCACAGACATATCAAATGATAGTAGATTACCGTTATCGTTATCAATTGAACTAAGGTGCTGATTCACCAGCAGTGAAGTAGACTGGATTAAATAAAGCGAGACAAGGCCCCTAAAAGCTATCCTAACTCATTTTTCAAACTTAAATGACCGGGGAAAAAAAAAAGCCATGTTTTTAGTTAACTTTTCCCCAAAAGCATTAGGATCATGAAGCTCAAAGTAATGAAATTTATGAGCAGGAAAAGGAACTAATTTTCATTTTTTTTCAGATAAAAAACATTTATAACCATCATGTAAAAATGTTTTGAATTGTGTTCAGGAAATTAAAGGGAAAAATGAATCTGGAAAATACTGATGTTGAAAATATTGTCAGAATTTCAAAGAAACATGTCTCAGCTTTGAAATTATCTGCACATCAAACAACTTAATTTTACATTTTAAGACTGCAAATTACTACATTTGCGTCAATGTTTTTACATAGTTCATAAAAATGCTACATTTTCAATGTACCAAACCGATGTAATGTGTTGTTTTGATCCCGGTTAATGGAATATCCCGCTTATTAGAATATTTTTTCGTGGCAAAATGGCTATTCTATTATGCGGGTTCGACTGTATATATATATAAATTAAACAAATTAATAAAAGTAAAAAGGAAATTACCATGAGGTCCTGGATTTTGGTAGGAACTTTCTCTAAGAACGCCACGATAATTTCCATTAGCAGAGTGGACTGAGCTTTTTGGTCCATATGCAGCAGCTGCAACACTTTGGGTGGACTTTTGCTCTGTTGTAACTATTGTGTTGGGCACTGTTGAGACAATACCCTAAGAAAACCATTTATAATTAAAGCAAACAAAAAGTGCTAAATATGACAGTCATAAGTTAAAGAGCAGATCAAATTGAACATTTCACTGCAAAGAACCAAAATCCTAGAGCAAATTATAATACATATGGAATTACTGAAATTCCTGAAATAATTTCTTTGGGATCAATTAGAGAATGCCAAATACATGAAAATCCTACAGTTGCAAATCATTCAAAAATCTTAGCTACTAAATAAATGTAAGAAGATAAAACATGTAGTAAAAGCAATACAAATAAAAATTTTCAGTTTCTTTCCAATAAAGTTTAGTTTCTTAATTTCACACATGAATTTAAGTTTTTGTATTCATAACTACAAATATTACAGATTTCCCAAAAGCATGAAATATGATATTACCTTAGAATATCCAATAATATGAGCTGACACACTGAATACTGAATATGAACAACTCTGCCACTTTTTGTGAGAAAGTTTCAGTTAGAACTGAAGCAAAATTTAAACCATTGAAGTTCAATTTTTGAGCAAAAGAGTCTCCCTTTAAAGTTTCATTTCAGGATAGGATCAAAAATTTTAAGGTTGTGGGAAAAAATAAAGGTAATATTCGGTGACTTCAACTTATTGTTTTTTAGATATCCATGAGACACAAAAGTTATACACAGCGATTCCAAATAGAAATAGTTTTCTCTTTTAACTTATTTGCAGCCCCCCCCCCAAAAAAAAATCTTCAAGCAGTCTATTCTAAGAGTTCTCATTTTACTTAGTTCATAATTGCACACACAAGCGATATTACACAACTGTAGACAGGACTTTCTTTCCTGCAATACTTTCGAAACAGGAGTTAAGATTGTTTGGCTGAAGTATTTGGAACGCCATGCTGTTCCAAATTTTTGTTCCCAACCAAAAACATTACATGTATCCTGATTTTTTAAACGTATAATGGTTTCATTCTTACACAACTTTTAATTTGTCAAGAAACTAATGGCATCTGACAAAATTATGATTTTGTTCTTGTTCAAGCTATTAATTTCTAAGTTAAAGAAAATGAACATTTTTACTTTTGACTGCGCTCCTTTAACTGTTCCGTAATGGCAATGCTGACTCAACTGACCATCTTCAGTGTAAATGCCTCTTCTGTCAATGAGGCTGAGGAAAAAAAAAATTGATTAAGTTCATTACAGTCTAAAAAAAGGTAATATGTAGAAAATTAAAGCATCTACTTTTTGCACAACAACAACTGAGAAGGTAAATAACTACCAGATTAGAAGAAGAAAAAAACTCAAAAATAAACCACAGACAACAAACGTACAAACCAAGTAAAAATGATCAAAAAACAAATTGAGTAGTTATGTAACAAGCTTACTACACAACTACTCTAATAAAGATAACTTAATTTTCATTTTTCAATCTCAATTTATAATTTAAAGCTCTTTCATATATATCATAGTAGAAACATTGTTTCTCAGAACAATTTTTGTGTCTTTTTTTAAACCCACATTTTCTGCCTTCAATTAAGACTATTTGTTAGGCATAAATGCCTGTTAATAACAACAGTAAATACTCCTATCTCATCACCTCACAACAACAATAGTAAAAGAATATGTCTTTCATTACTTACAATGTATTACCAATCATTCTGCATGATGGGGGTAAAAGAGGCTTATCAGCACTCATTCGCATTGGTCGAATCGACCAAATGTTTGATTTCACTTTTGTCCACCTGGGGGAACTCAATAGTGGATGACGTCACATGGAAGCTTCTAGACGGAATCTGATAGCACGTGTGCTTAACGATAGCAGTGACGAGTGTCCGTTCACGTGACTCGGATATGCTAATGACCCGGGGGGATATTTAAACCGTTCGCGGCTTATGTTCTCGCTCTTTGATTACCTCTCGTCGTTGTAGGCGGTCGCTAGATCGGTATTCGAACTTGCTTGTTCGTGCCACTCGTCCTTCTTGAATATGATGAGCTTGTGTTAGCTTATTTCCCAATGGGTTTTTTCGTTGAAGTATTTAGTCGATAGTCATGAAGTTTAGATTTCATCATTGCCGTATTAGTTATCTCGTGCATTAATAGCACATAGCACGTTGTGTGCATAGTTTGCTGCTAAATAAGAGAGAGATATATAATGATTACGTTTTTAGTACATTTTTATCTATTACAGAATGTTTTAGCTATTTACATTATCGTTTAATAAACATCATTCAAGTTTGAAATAGTTTGTTCGTCTTATTTCAGAACTCACTCTGCAAGTATTAAAGGAAATATTGAGGAGATATTATTAGATTAGAAATTCTCCCCAACACTATTCATACTTAATCAACTGAAACATTTCCCCTCCCTCTCTCAGCCTATATTAATGTTAAGTAATCCAGTGTGCTAAAAGTTTTAGACTCGGGCAACCATGTCGCTTAGACAAGTAAGAAATAACAACGTTTAATAGCACAAAATTGCAAATTACTGCATGCACATATTTCGGGGATACAAGGAACCCCTTTTTCAACGCAAATTAAGTGAGCTTATGAAAGAAAACACATTTGTTGAAGCAGGGTAATATGGAATACCACTTACAATTTTATAAATAAGTTACCAGGTTTTGGGAAAATATATCCAAATCACCTTTTAGGGAAAACAGAATCGTTGCAGACAGGTTTTACTGTACTATGATTAATATCAATGTTCAAGTCACATGTTTGCTAGCAGATAAAAATGCTTTAAAATTTTATTGCAGAAACCTCTTGAAAATCAAAAAACACACTTTGTTCTTTAGCATGAGGTACAACAGCAACAAGAGGTCAATTTTCAATGCACTACATCATGGGAGTTGTTTTTGAGTAGTTCATAATATTTCCAGGTGATATCAGTTCCACACAGAGCTAGAACCATGGATCTCATCTGATATTATATTTTAAACTTAAAATAAACTTTGAGGCAAAGTTATTAATGAAACATCTCACAAAGCCATACATAAATATAAAATCTAAAATTATAATTTACATCACTTTACACAGTACATTTTATGAATCCATCGAATTTAGTCAAAACTAGTGCTTAACTCTGTTGCTGCTACTGTGGCTTTTGGAGGGTGTACAATGGGGTTTTTTCTTCAGTCAAAAGCACAACTTTTAATCGCTGAAATTGATAGAATGAGTAAAAAAAATAACATGGACCCAGATAATACTTTCATTTTCCCAATAGTCATTTTTTAATTAATTTTTTTACATGTCCGATTTTGAAAACAAGGCCTGGTCTTTAGGACATCACAAATGATGCAATTTGGCGCATCTTTCTACCATGTTTCCACATTATGATAATCAAGAAGCGAATTAAATATTTGCTCTACGTTTGCTATCAACCGTATTGTTGCCAATACACGTGAGAAAAGATGCAAATTAAATATTTTGCCTTCTGAATGGCAACACTGAATGGCATTTCATCATTTGTGATGTCACAGGACAGAAATGTAAGCAATGAAAGTGCACCAATTTAAGTAATTTTTTTAAAAATATTAAATTTAAATAAATTAATTAAAAAATGGTCAGATTCTATGTTTT
Source organism: Uloborus diversus (assembly GCF_026930045.1). Classification (NCBI taxonomy): domain Eukaryota; kingdom Metazoa; phylum Arthropoda; class Arachnida; order Araneae; family Uloboridae; genus Uloborus; species Uloborus diversus. Next base: position 148,680,890 of record NC_072738.1, on the reverse strand, counting down.
TAAGTGCTCTTTCAGCAAAAAATACTTTTAAAATTTTGGAAACGACCCCATTGCCAGTATTTGCTACAGCTGTTGTGGAACAGCAAAAGCTAAATGCAAATAAAGTGAAAGATTTCAGGAAGACTAATATTCATAATGTTTACCACATACCTTGGATAATTGGGTCCACAAACGACGGAGCAGAAGTTAACTATTAGTGACCCACTACTATAAGGGTTAAACACATCCTGCCCTCTTTTTGTAGAAAAAGAACCTTTTATCTAACGAGGAAATAGAAAAACACAATTACTTTTTAAAGCAGTTAAATATAACATTACCTATATAAATATTTTACGATCAAAACACTGAAGTTAAACAAAATAAGTTCTCATAAACTTCTTTAAATGCTGGAACCTTTTGAACTGACATTTGAGACCACTTAGTTCAGGGAGGGAGGGGGGGACATGCTCCTGACTTTGGGAAAAATGTATTCATCTGTACAGATATGTTGCCTTTAAAACGCCATTTTTAAAACATACCCTTTTCACCTTAGCCATAGTAAAATTTATATGGACAGGCATGGCTACTCATTACTATTCTGACCATTTCTGCACCAGGCAACTTTGTTCACAGGATTTTTGCCATATCTGTACCTCTCATCATCTCTGCAGCAAAGACTACCAAAAGTTATTTACTTTTAACTAACATTAATAGCCACTTGTATATTAACTTTTGTTGAATCTTTGCATAAATCCTTCAGATACAGTAGTCATGCAAAACAAGAAAAATGTTCGATTTTGCCGCACACCTGGAGCTATACAGTTAAAAAATAATTAGTACCAAATTTGATTTTATTCCTTGCATTACTTTTTGAGTTAGGGGTTGTCCATAAAAGATGCCACTTTTTCAAAACAAATTTGACTCCCTTCATCCTGTGTCATTGTCTTTCAGAAGTATATTTTTATATTTAAAACGTATGATTTCACAATTTTTGTTCAAAACATCATTTGCAGACGTCCTTTAGAGTAGCAAGCTCACAAAAAGTGATAATTCACATGCAGAAACAGATAAACAATTTAAAAAAATGTCCAAAATGTATTACGCATGACATAAAATAAGGAAATCTACCAAAATTCAAAACTCTTCATGAATCCAAAACTGTAGCATTAGTAGACTGCGCAGAAAAAAAAAACCATGGACTCCAGGACTTGATAGAAATGCTGGCAGGCCCGGATCTGCGTACCCGCAGTAGGGAGGGGGACACAGTCTTAAGAGGCCTAACGGCCCAAGAATTTGGAAAAAAAAAAGGAAAAAAAAAACCTAGCACTAAGACTTAACATTGCAAATATACAGTTGACCTCTGGGGAGGGGCCCTACAGATTTTGTTGCAGGGCGGCCAATATTTATAGATCCGAGCCTTAATGCTGGAGAAGAAAAAAAAAATTACATATTGAAATCAAATAAACAACAGTACTTACATCTTCATTAGTTGTTTGGTTTGACGTTGTGAGGTAAGTGTGAAACCCTGCAAGTCCCAATACAGACCAAACAGAGAAAAAACACACTATGCCTTCTACAACAGTAATCAAGAGTTAAGCAAATAAATGTTTTAATTTTATTAGAAACAAATAACAAAAGATAAATTTCGGTAAAATAGTATGCAAATTTTAGTTAAAAATTGATGCTGAAGTCCTTTAGTAGGTCTCTTAAACAACATAGTTTGATTGACATTATGTGTACTATATATAGTGGAAATTTCTGGTGAAACAGATGTTTGTGAAATGAACAAATCAATGGTTCTCACTGCAATTTAACATGTTCCAGGTGATTAAAAGTTTAAAAGTTATCATCAAGTATGGATAATAACCAGTGGTCAGACAGCAAAAAGGAGGAAATCAAAAAAAAAAAAAAAAAAATCGTAAAAGGGACGATATCCAAAACTGCATCAAAAAAGAACCTGGAAGCCATGATATTCAAAAAAAAAAAAAAGGCTAACTTATCAGTTTTGAAGGTAATAATACATATTTAAATAAGACATGAGTAATAATTTTGTACAATTTGCTGCATGGTACCATTTCATGCAAGAGCGTTTATTCTTAAATAAATCTAAATTTTAAAAAAGAGGCAACAATTTCTAACCCCTGATTCCTTTAACAAAGGGTTGGGAGAGCCAGAGGTTATATATATATATATAATATATATATATACTTATATATATATATATATATATATATATATATATATATATATATATATACATATATATATATATACATATATATATATATATATATATATATACATATATATATATACATATATATATATACATATACATATATATATATTTATACATATATATATATATATATATTTATACATATATATATATACTAGCAAAAATACCCGGCGTTGCCTGGGTTAGCAATAATTATGAGAAACAATTGTTACTTGCATTTGTTTTCTGTTTTAAGTGAAAGAACTTAAAACACACCTTTTTGACGTGATTTAAAATCTAGATTCTTCTTTACTCATAAAACTAAAGTAGCAATAAGTAAAAAGAGCAAAATAGTATTCATTTAGAAACGAAAACACGAAATTTAAGCATATACAAATTTGAAGAATTTCCGAAATATGAAATTAAACTTCACATGTTTAAAAAGATTTATCAGTTAATACTTATTTTTTTTTTTTTTTTTTACATAGAGTCTTACCTTCTCTGTATGTCTATTGAAGAACGAACTGTTTAAAAAAATGTAGCCACGCGCTCCTGATCCCCTTAAACTTGCTTTAGTTATTTTGGAAAATTTCAATTATTGTGGATTCTTGGTGAGATTTAAAATGTTGCCGAATTTGCGGGAATAGTTTTGGGATACCTTGGATAATGCTCCCCCTCCTTACTTTGTAAAACGGTATGTTACTAATTTTGGGGATATTTCGATAATTGGGAATCAGGCTACTTTCTTCATTGGCGTTAATTTTTGGCTCCAGCGCCTGCGCGAGAGGTATTTTTCTTTGCAAATCAAAACAAAGAGATCGGAAATATCTATTCACATAGGGTTACTATAAATCAGCAGGGTTACCAAAATAAAATTATTTACGCCAAAAATGAGACGACCGCGCCAGATTCCCAATTATTGAAATATCTTCTAACTTTTGTTAAAGAGATATTGTCGCCATATGCTAAGATACTTTTGGTCACCATAAAATGGCGCTAAACAATTTCAACCGAAATGTTTCCAAAATAAGTAGTAAAATTTGGCGATGGTTTGAATTTGTGCACAAAGTCACATTAATGGAAGTTTTTGTGCTGTTTATGGATTTACATAATTTAGTTGCTGGATTATTTTACAGTAAAAAAGTTTTTAAAGATTCTTTGATTGACGATATTTTGTTTACATGGTGAAAGCTGACAAACATTATTACGTAGTCTTTGACTTCAAAAACCGCGACAGTTCAAAAAACTGCCAAATGCATTAGCTTCTGAAATCTTTCTGCATAAATTTTGGCGAGGTTTCTGCTGTTAGATTGGATAATGATTAAAAAATCCGATCAGCACAAATAATTAAAAAAAACATTAATTACACTAAAGTTCCGTTTAAATGGAAAATAATCAACCAAATCTAGTTATTTTCAGCCAATCTTGGGGAAAAAAGAAAAAACGTTACTTTAAGATTTGACTCGAGAAAAGTCTCAGTCAGACGAAACACATAAAAATTCAACAATTCTGTCTATGAAATGGGAGTTGAAATGATACACTAAATAATGAATTGGGTTGAGGAAAGCTTTCGAACATGGAACAAAAAAAGCTAATAACTCGTTTTTCATACAACTTGGAACTTTGTAACAGATGCCATCTTCAGCAGAAAAATAAGCGCTTTCGATGGACACATAATTTTAATATGTGCACGTATTTTTTCACCGTCATATTGGGGCATTTATGCGAAAATTTGGACAAATTAGAATAAAAAAGGAACTATCAATCGGATTTTTTTCGAACTGATCTACACACTTCCTCAGTACCAAAAAGAACAAACAGTGAAAGTTTCAGCCAAATCTACCGGGTAGTTTCTGAGATCTTAGGGAACAAATTTACCAACATTCATTTATATATATATATATATATTATCATTATATTATTATTATATTATTATCATTCCATTACATTAAAATTAATAGTAAAAATCTTCATTAATACAGCTGAAATCCATGTCTTCGCCCAGCTAACAAAAATTGTAAAACGGTCTGTTACTAATTTTCGTCAAAAAGATATTGTCACCAAATCCTGAGATACTTCTAGTCACCATAACATGGAGCTAAACATTTTCATCCAAAATGTTTCCAAAATGAGTAGTAAAATTTGGCGATTGTTTGAAAATGTGCAAAAAGAAAAATTTATGGAAGTTTTTGTGCTCTTTAATGGATTTGCCTAATTTAGTTTATGGTGGATTATTTTACATCTTGAAAAAAGTTTTAAAGATTCTTTTTATGGCGATATTTTGTTTACATGGTGAATGCTGAGAAACATTGGCTTCAAAAACAGCGACAGTTGAAAAAATTGCACAAATGTATTCGCATAAGCTATTACGAAGAAGCGAGTTCCATAAATTTTGAAAATATCAACAACAGAACGTGCAAGAAAATAATTACATTTTTGGCAAGGTTGAAATCAATTTGAGTGTCCCATTCAGCGTTGAATTTATACCAATCCGGGCGGCATTAAAATAATTTTCAATATTGCTGCATATTATGAAAAACAATACGGGTGTCAAGTATTTTTAAATAAGACTAAGCTACTATACTTTTAAACACATAAAACGTTCAAAACCTGAATACTTATGAAGTGGAAAAAACGTTCAGATTTGAGTTAGAATGAGGGTTTCAGTTTTAAAATATCGTTAACAGTCCCTCTAAAAATATGTATCTGAATAAGGAAAGTAGTCATCCCCCCCCCCTCCCTTCGGAATAAGAAAAATTTTCAGAATAACATCAACATTCTGTTTTTGGTTTTGGTTTATCCACAGTTTTGCCGACATTTCAAACTTCCTCCCGCCTTTAATATTTTAATATATCAAAAGGTATGATTAAATAAGAAAACAGGGGGGGGGGGACGAAATGTCGGCTTAACTGGGAAGACACCCTTTTTTTAACCCCAACAGAATTAGCATAATAGCTTCAAAAAAATTCCTTTTTTAATGAATTCTCGAAATGTCATCTTAGAATATCGACGTCAGTCCCTCAAAATCAACATCAGCATCAACCATTCTGAAATAACGATAACGGCTCATCTAAAAATCTCCATTACATTAAAATTAATAGTAAAAATCTTGATTAATACAGCTAAAATCCATGTCTTCGGCCGGCTAACAAAAATTGTAAAACGGTCTGTTACTAATTTTCGTCAAAAAGATATTGTCGCCAAATCCTGAGATACTTCTAGTCACCATAACATGGAGCTAAACATTTTCATCCAAAATGTTTCCAAAATGAGTAGTAAAATTTGGCGATTGTTTGAAAATGTGCAAAAAGAAAAATTTATGGATGTTTTTGTGCTCTTTAATGGATTTGCCTAATTTAGTTTATGGTGGATTATTTTACATCTTGAAAAAAGTTTTAAAGATTCTTTTAATGGCGATATTTTGTTAACAGCGGCAGTTGAAAAAATTGCACAAATGTATTCGCATAAGCTACTGAAATCTTTGCAAAGAGTTTGGCGAGATTTCTACTGGTAGATTGGATCATGAGACTGATCGCACAAATAATAAAAATATAACAATAATTTCATTAAAGTTCCATTTAAATGGAAAATAATCAGCCAAATCCATTTATTATCAGCCAATCTTGTGAAAAAACGTTACTTTAAGATTTGACTTGAGAAAAGCCTCGAACAGTCACACGAAACGCAAAAATATTGAACAGTACAACAATTCTAGCTATCAACTGAGAGTTGAGATGATACACTAAATAATAAATTAGGTTGAGGAGAGCCTTCAAACATGGAACAAAAAAAGCTCATATCTCGTTTTTCATACAACTTAGAACTTTGTAACAGATGCCATCTTCAGCAGAAAAATAAGCGCTTTCGATGGACACATAATTTTAATATGTGCACGCATTTTTTCACCGTCATATTGGGGCATTTATGCGAAAATTTGGACATATTAGAATAAAAAAGGAACTAACAATCGGATCTTTTTCGAACTGGTCTACAAACCTCCCCAGTACCAAAAAGAACAAACGGTGAAAGTTTCAGCCAAATCTGCCGGGTAGTTTCTGAGATCTTAGGGAACAAATTTACCAAACTCCATTTTTATATATTAAGATATATATATTTATACATATATATATATATATATATATATTTATACATATATATATATATATATATATATATATATATATATTTATTTATATATATATATATATATATGCATATAAACGATTAGTTACCTTTTTCCTTGCATTGGAACCTAAAATTTGTTTTTAAAAACTTTCTAATACGATTTCGGAATCAAAAGAACAACTTGCAGCTGCCTCATTTACTCATGAAATCTCAAAACTTTTAAAAGGCTGTAAAGCCTACATTATTTGAAATTCACCATAGATATTTTTTACTTTCTTAAATGCACAAAAAAGTAACTATGCCAAGTTTCAATAAAATTCGAGACTGTGGGAGCTAAGCCACATTTTTTGATTGACTTTTGCATTTTTTCCTAAAGTAAATTAATGAAATAAAAATATTATTGAAATGATGAATAAAAAAAGCAGATATAATATAGCACTTAGTAAAAAACCACTCCAACATTAAAAATAATTGAAATACATGCAGGATGCAAAAAGATTGAAATCTCAATCAAGGCAAGCAACTTTTGGCGCAGCACTTGTTTGACGTCGTTGGGATGATTCCAAAACATACGTTTTTGGCAGATATCTCAGAGGATGAAGATTCGCAAGGAAAAAATAGAAGAAATAAGAAATCGGCGAACAAAAATTTAAAAAAAAAACGTATTTTTTTTCCGATTTTTGAAAAAAAAAAAGGTTTGAAACAGGAAAAAAAAAAGGAGGAAAGGTTTTAAAAGTCAACAGAAAAAGCCGGAAAAATCTCATCCCTGTATATTATTCCTATAATTCAGCCTATATCAAAGTGAGGTTCCGTAATTAATGAGGGAACTAGTATTGTAAAGACAAATTGAAAAGATTATGATTTAGTAAATTCAGATTGTGTTTCAGGCATTAATGTTTCAGTTTAAAAGGAACTCTATTTTCAATAAGTCATGCTTTTCAAACAAAAGCAACAGCCACAATGAAGTTTTTGATGAGGCAACACAATGAAGGTCCATAGTAAAAGCTGCATAGTAATCAGATACACATCATTTTTGTGAAAAAAAAACCTAACTTATAAACATGTGCATACAATATTTTTTTTTCTTTTGCAATTAGTGCTGCACAACATAATCATGAACTTTCAACTACAGCTTCACAAAGGCTTTACTATTGGCTACAATGCTAATATGTCAAGGGATCTAATAGGAAGGACGTAATTTTTTAAACATACACAATGATAAAATTTATCAGATTGAGTAATTAAAGAACAGTTTCAGATTGCACAGATGATGGTACCATGTATTGAAATTTCTTAATTATTATTACGTTATCTACTAATTGTTGTAGGTTGTTAGGGCTTTTATTTATAAAGCAATTCAATGTTCCTTTCTGTAGAAATTGCTTCAGCAAGAAATTGTCAACCCAGCAGAAATTTTAAAATACTAAGCAAATGAATTGTGAATATTACCCTTTTAAATGTATAAAATAACAAAGGGTGTGAGTGAAAATAGAAAAAAGGAAAGTTAAGGACAGCATGCCAAAAAAGAAGGGAAAGATTCAAATATGCAAAAACTGTTTTCAAACTATAATATCTAAAAAGGATATCTTGCTGGAGACTCCCTTACAGCATCAATAAATGTAGAATTTCTAGATACTGCAAAAAATAAATTTAAAAATGTCAATCAGTAAAACATCTTTAGAAGAAAAAAAAATCTATGTACAGAGATACAAAATTTATCCAGTGAACTCCTGATTATCTGCGGCCTTTCAATTTGAAAAGAAAAACTTTTTTCAGCAATGATTTCCCGACTGCAGATTTACCGTACTTCCCCCCATTATCCGGCATGCCACAAAATTTGGGGTCACCAAATTTTCAATAACCCTTGCCTGGTCCATTCCGGCATGCCAAAAAAATCGAGGTTAGGAAAAAAAATTAACACTAAAAAATATATATTAAGCTTAAAAGTAAATATAAATTCTATACATATCTTATTAGTATAAATAAACAGTTTAATTTTGTTAAAATATTTACAAAATAATGTCATTTGTTATTTTAATGAGAAAAATTGTTTAATAACAAATAATTTCATAAAAATTAAATTAAAACTAAGTAAGCAAATATTTAAACAGTAAGTTACCACCCTTAAACCAGTGCTAAAGAATTTACCATAGCTAATCAATAAATAAAAATTAACCTTAACTCTCTAAAAGAAACCTAAAAACTTTTATTTAAAAAAATTACAGGGTGGCGACAGGAATTGTGAAAAAAAGTTCCCTGACTTTTCCCTGATTAAATTCACCAAATTTCCCTGATTTATGTTACCAATAATAATGGTTTTCTTTTTTTGCTCTACTTTAAATCCATTGTATGTTGTATAAAATGCAGTATTTTAAACGTTTTAAGTTGTGTAAAGTTGTTGAACTAAAGATATATTTTAAAAAGATGCTACTTTTTTAATAAAATGGTTAAAAAAAAAACATATCAAGTCAATTTTTTTGGGAAAAACCCCCTAAAAAACAGTATATTAAGTTTTTCTATATGGAAAGATTAGATAAAATTAAAAAAAAAAAAAAACTTTACGTCTAGAAACCACTTAGCATAAGAATTTTAAGAAACTATTAAAATTACTCTTAAAAACATATGCGTATTTATGATAGAACTAAAAAGTAATCGAAATTATTTTGAACTAAGTTTTCAAACAGTATCATAATTGTTGCAAAGAATAGAAATAATGTAGTTATTCTTATCTAACTATAACTAATTGACATATTTATGCAAAACAGATGAAACCATTTGACATCCATTCATAGGGAGCTTTTCTCCAATCAAGAACATAGGTTTTAATGAATGAATACAGCATTTTAACTATAAAAAAATAAAGATATTTACTTAAGTACACAAGTTAACTCTATTTCATATGATTTCAGGATGTAACGGAAAAAAAAATCTTAGATTGCTTTTGTAACAAACATCTTTGAAATGCAGGGGGAAAAAAAAAAGCAATTAGTTAATTTTAAAATATATAAAAGAAGAATACACCTTGGTTATAAAATTAAAGAATCACTTAAGTCTGAAGAAAAGAAAACCTTCATAATCTGCGGTGACAACAAATAGAGTAACGGCAAAAAAACAAAGTTTTTTTTAATTGAAAGTTCAATTTTAGCAATTAAATTAAAAACACGAAGAAGTAATAACTTTCAAGCTTTTATAGTATTAATTCAGAAACCAAAGATTTCTTCTTGAAATCGTGATTACAGTACGCTAATTACTTCGAGAGAATGGAATAAAGGCAAAGGAGCTCAGGCATTAATGAAGGCTTCCTCTTTGCCTGTATGGTTGTTTATTTAACATAGCATTGAAAGCATAAAAGGAAATTTCAAGCTAGGTAAAATAAACAACCTAACAGAGACAGAAGCAATCTTAGGAAGTTCATCCTGTGGTTAATAAGTAAGATTCAATACTTTGACGTTGAGGAAAAAAGATGCATAAATATGCGGCAGTAAATAATCGCTCCTCATTAATTTTACTTTTTTTTTTTTTTTTGAACAGATAATTGGCGGAAAATGCGTAGGGAATTAGAGTACTTAATTTTGTAAAGCAAAAAAAAAAAAAAAAAAATTTTCTTCATAAAATTAATTTTCCCTGATTTTTTGTAATTTTTTCAAAATTCCCTGATATTTCCCTGATTAATGAAGTTCCCTGACTTTTCCCTGATTTCCCTGATCTGTCGCCACCCTGAATTATGAACAAATAGCAGTAACAATTATTGCTTCTGAATTGATTACTTTATTGGCATATAATTAAATACATTAATAATGACATACCATAAATAACAAGCATATTACATGCACTTTTTTTTGAAGAAGGTTACTTTTAGGATTTATTTATTTTTTTCCTTATGATGGTCTGCTTTCTGATTGGGGAAATTTACTTTTGCTTTGTTGCAAAATAAACCTCAAGTTATCTGACATGCCCGAAAATTTGAATTTCCCAGCATGCTGGTCAGCCTCGCTTTTTTCCGGCATGCCGGATAATGCAGCGTAAAACGGTAGATAAAATGAAAAGCTTTCTGCAAACACAAATCCCGACTGGAAAATTTCCTGCAAATAATTATTTTGTTCAAATCACAATTGAATGAAGAATTAAATTTAGATTCAAACATAAAAAAAAAAGCTTTAAAGTCATTTAATTATTATTACTTTTTTTTTTGCCACAACATATGGTTGTTAACTAAAAAAAATATAACCTAGCTGCTTTTTATTTGAAAAAAATATGAAGACATTTGATTTTGTAAACAAATCAACAAAAACTACTAATTTGTTTAAAATTAAGTATTTTGGCAAAAATAAATACTGTATTTACATGCATATTATCTGTCAAAAAAGTAAAATTAATAAGGTGCAGATTATCTGTGATTTTTATTTCCTCAATGCCAACGAATTAAAACTCAATTTACAGCAGGGTTCATCAATAGAGACCAGTAATTTTTAAATTCATGAATTTTATGTAGCTTGAATTTTCTTACGCGATTCAGACTGTCTAAAATAAACCATATAGTCATAGTAGAAGTAGTCTCCATTTGCAACTGTTTGCTCCATTGTTTTGAGTCTTTGTCTTTAAGAAATTATCATACTTGAATCACAATTTTAAGAAGAAATCATTTTTTAGATTTATTTTGCTCAAGAAAAAAGCAAAGAGGAAAATATTCGGAAGGAACAGAAATAAACTGTGGGGTTTTTTTTTTAAATTTCCTTAAAAAATAATAACGTTAGTAGCTTAAAAATATTTTCTGCAGAGCCTGAAAAATTTCTGTGAACACCATTCGCATGTTCGTCCTATATTATGCAAGACTGCCCGACTGTAGATAAATGCACAAAACTTCACTAGTACAAGGTTTATTTTCAGGCATTCCTATTGCTCTCTTCCCCTCCCTCCCAAACCATTTAAGGTCACCGAAAAAAGACTAGTTGAAACCAGATTTTTAGCTCTACACTATTTTCTACTTTAGATATTTAATACTTTCTGATTTTTAGACCTACGCAGTTACATTCGTACATGAGTGGCTCTGGCTGGATCAGTCTTACGAAAATTCCTCTCCCCTTTGTGTTTTTGGTGTAACCTAGCTTGATCTGTTGCAGGATAATCTGATTGCATGATTTGCTTGTGCATGTGTGTAACACATTAGCAATAATGAACAATCGTTTTCAAACTCTTACATGCATTTCTCACACATGTTTTTATCACATTATCTGCAGTTTAAATGTATTCCAGTCTTATTGATCTCAAAAAGCTATTGCATACATTAAAATCATTTTTATCTAATTTGCAGATTATCCGTAAATTTCCTTATCCACAGTCGCTTTGCCACCCTATTCCACGGATAATTGGGAGTTTACTGTATTACAATTTTAGAATTACTTAAAACTTTCAATATGAAATACTTTTTGACTTATACACAAATTATATTCTACTTAAAATCAAACTTTCATATTGTGATGAATAAAATCATTTATAAACATCAGCAGTTAAAAGTTTGCCCATTTGGAACAGCTAAGTAAACACAGGATAATGTAAAAATATACAACAGGAAAAATCTAAATATGTTTTCCTTCATGTCTATTTCAGTTAAAAAGCACAACAGTTCTCATTCTGATATTCAACTCTGATATGAGGACTCATCATTAAAAGACTGCTGATGAATTTTTAGCAAGCTTAGTATTAGGTATTTCTATGTTTCTTTTGTTTTTTTTTTTTTGAGGAACTAATTTAAGATCAGATGATAATACATTATTTTGTGTGTCTTTGGTCAGACACTTTCTTTTCTAACCATAATAAGGCTTTTTTTTAAAAAAAATTAACTTCAGTCATTTATAAATACTAGTCCATTTCAATGCACTGAAGAAGAAAATCACCTCCTACAACATGAAATGAGAATCCACTTTTTTTGCAGGAAATCGGGGATGGTTTTTTGCAGGCAGATTCCAGCTTAAGCCATGCAAGGGTCAGAAGCTGATTCTAACCACTTTAAGCTTTTAAGTAGTAACATAAATTAAACTGCCAAACTTAATTATTGATTAATACTATTATTTTTAAATAAAATTAAGATGAGTTAATTAGGCTCAAAAAATATCTTATTAATCAAAATGAAATTGATGTACTAAGCAAATTAGTTTATAATAGTACTGAAGATTTGTTGTACAAATAAACAATGTTACAAGAACAATTTTTTGCTACATTACTCACTAGGAACATTATCATTACATTTCTTAATAACAGAATAACATTAAATTTTAAGTAATATTCCATCAATATATAAACCAAAATTTGAATATGAACTGAATTAGAACAGGACAAAGTAAGAATACCATTTCCTCGGGTATTCATCAGGGTAAATTTTAATGACTTGCCGAAGCAAGTGATGACCAAGAGCAAAAATGAGCTAATGAATTTAAGATTAACATTTTAAACACATGCTTTGTTATGTAGTTATTCCAGTTAATATTTTTATTGAGTTATTTTTTAAAGTTTCTGCCATGCTTTTTCCAAGTGTTCAATTAGTAAAGTTAGTATTTTACACTTTGGAATGAAACTTGAAACCCTACTACCCAAACTTAGAGAAACAATTTGAGGAGCTTCTGTGGTGGTTTTGAGGAGCAGTTTAAAAGTTTGCAGGTCAGTTTGGTATTTTGTATAAAAATCAATAAAAATAAAAACTAATCATCTAAAATTGTTTTAGAGCTTTATTAATCATTTTTAGCACTAGCATTTTTTTTCCAATTAATAAACTAGCTTTAAATACTATTTCAATATTTAAGTGTAAGCATCTTTAATTTCCCATATTTGCATGTTTGTCATGATAAAATGGCAAAATATAAGCTTGAAAACGTTCAGTCCGAAAACGTGGAGCAAAATAGCTTCTTTGCAGAGTTGCAGAGTATCACCATTTTCGCAGAGCAGTTGGCAACACTGTTTCAATCATTAATTAAATTTTTTTCCATAATTTCATTAATGTTTTGGGAACATATGCTATCAAGACTAATATGAAAAAATACAGTACATATTCAAGGAATTACAACTGTTTCAAATAAAAAGGGAAAGAACAGAAAATACTTACATAAAACAAGATGAGTTATGATACATGCAAACAAGAAAACAGACAGCAAACCTAAAGACAGTAAAAATAAATAGAAATAACGGTAGTTCCTTTTTCCAACACAGTTGCCAACCCATGGACAATGGTGGTCGAAACGTTCTGCAAAAATATTTCATAATCACTTATTGCATACTTTTAGGCAAATTTTAAAATCAATTAAATATTCATGTACAAGAAATGAATTTTAGAGTGCATAAATGTTCAAAGATAAATAATAATATACACACACTAGAGCTAAAAAAAAGTTTTATTATGTTAATTAGCTAAAATGGCAATGATCAACCACTAAACTTGAAAATATTATCAAAGTTGTGAAAGAATAATTTTGCACAAAGTGCAAATTTGAAAGATACCAACACAGAGTAAAATTTCTTATTGAAATTTCCAGGTACAAATTTAGAAGTTACAAGGTATCCTTTTAATGCATTTCCTTTTTTAATTATTACATTTTTCCTTCACAGAATAAGATAGCTAGCCATCTGTTATTCAAAAATACAAGCATGCAATTGCTTTCCCTGCCCTCAATCTTAGATATGTTCATGATTTCCTCGCTGATGAGTTTCTAAGATTGACAATACTCTTCTTTAATGGTCGCCATGCTCTCCTTCCATAATCCCAGGTGATTTTTTTTATGGAGTTATATCAAAGGTCATGTGTTTGTGAACCCTGTCAAAATATCAGCGTTATGTTCAAATTTTATGTAAGGTTATAGATATAACTTTTATTTCTTAGTCTTTTCTAATCATTTTATTTTGTTAGATATAATATGATGTCTGATTTTAATTAATTAAAAAACTTCTGATAAATTTGTAAAAATTATCAATTTTGTGGATCAAAAATCTAAGTTTCAACCCATCTCCGGAAAACAAAATGTGTCTGATACAAACGCTCAGAACCACACAGGGTAAAAGAGGCTATAAAACAACACAAACAACAAAAATGATAAATATAAACTTACCAACACAATTATCACATAAACTACAGTGGGATGCTCTAGGAGGGCGAAAAATTTTACATGTGAAGCAATACTTAAGTTTTACAGCTTGACCATGGATTATGATTTCTTTCGTACGAGGTGGGGGCCTATATGTTGGTGAGCTGGAACCATTAGGTACTTCTGAAATTCAAAATTCATAAATGAATTTTCTCTGGAAAGAAAATTTGAAACATAAAATTGCATGAAAAATTCATTTTTGTCTCATAAAGCTTATGACAAATGTATTGGTATTTTCAAATAAGGTTGGATGTTTAAGAGGAAACTTATACAATTATTTATACTAAGGAGTTCAGCCTCCTGCTCCCTAAGCCTACCTACAACACTGTCTGTCAGCAATATGGAATAGTATGGGGTATAACTTGGGATTATTTTTACATCACAAACTAAGTGTGATAAAATAGAAATAATTTTTTTTTTAATCAATAAAGTAATAATTATCAGACGGCAGTAGGGTTTCTAGAAAGTGGCCCGTTGAGTATTTTATTTAGTCACCACAGGTTTGAATTTGTATCTTTTTTTTTCTTTTCTACAGATCCCTAGATTTTACGCTTTCAGCTTTATGAAAAATTTGAGAATCTGGTAGTTGGCATTTCCCTCATTTGCTTCATAGTCACTAGTAGTCTAAAAGTCTTTAATTAAAAGTCATATAATAAAACTTCGCAATGAAATGTATCAGTATTCATTTTAGTTTTCAGTTGTTGGCACTGATTGCAATAAAGTTTCAGTAATTATAAAATTTTACACTGTAAGGACTTTGATATAACACTGTACACAATTGCCTTGATTTATATAATTTTAGAGTTTCGTATAACAAGGTTTCAATACTGCCCAAAATTTGGTTTTGACACAATCCGGTGAAATACAATAATATACCCTGAGTAACGTTATGTACACACATAATTTAGTAAACAGAATAATTTAAATTAAACAAAAAGTTTTGCATACCAGGGTTTTGATTTTACACAAATTAACCTTGTTATATGAGAAATGCCTGCATATTCAGTATTCTGGATAAAAACTACATGATTTACCTATTTGCTTTTCTGTATCTGCAGCTTCATCCAGAGTAGCTCTTGGTATTACACCTGGGTCACTAAAACTGGTACGTAAAAGAGTGGACATAACAAAAAGAAAGAGCACTGCAGCCACAGCAGGTATAGCAGGACTTATTTCTTCGCTGAGATATTGGCAGCTAAAATTTAAAATTACCATTAAAATTTTGATTTTGGAAAATTTATTTATTAAGGCTTATACAAAGTTTGCTTTTCTGATATTAAAGTAACAATACACAACTAGAAAATTTTCAAGTGGAATCAGAATATAGGTGAAGTAATATTTACCAAAGTAAAAAGCAGATAAGCAAAAATATGAGTGATTTCAACAGAAAATTGCTTGAAAATATAGATTAATATTTTATTATATACAAAATTGCAGAGAAAGTTATTACTTCGTTGCACATTCTTTAAAATATTAAAAATTGTCGTCTCAATGCTAACATCTTCCAACTTTACCAAAACATTAGCTATTTTTTTAACATGTTAAAATGTACAATTCTTACTTTTTGGACACCCATTAGGAAACTTCAAATCTATAAAAGTGAACTATTAATTAAAAAAAATAATAATAAAATAAAGTAAGTAGAAGACCTGTTGGAGAGATTTATTATGTACAAACATAGCTAACTACTTATTCATGATTTAAAGACATTGTTTACAGTAAAATACAAAAGCTCCAACATGTTGGGAAATATAAGAAAAGTGATTGGTATTGGTATATTTTATGGAAAAAATATCCAAGTATTTTTTTTAATGGAAAACATACATGTATTTTTTTGTTGCGAGAACTACAGGTTGAAAATTTTTAGTTCATAGTTTTAAAAAAAACATATTTCTTAATATCAAGAAATTTTGCTAATATTTTTACAAAACAGGTTTATTAAGTTTAATCCCCCTTTTCAAAGACAATAAAAAACAAACTTGTGTGTTTGATATTTTTAGAAAAGCTATGTTTTTGCTAATTTTTTTAAAAAAGAGGTTTATTAAGTTGAATCTTTTCAAAGACAATTAAAAACAAACTCGTGTTTGATATTTTAAGAAAAGCTATGTTTTCAGAATTGCTGTCCTAAAATTTGAAAAGGTGTTTGCATTAAAAGTTTTTTTCTCATGTAAAAGAAAATAGTCAGGCAGCAGGATGCACAACTACACATAAATGACTGAGAAAATACAGCAATCTAAAGTTTTTGCAGCTTAACTTTATAACTGAATTGTTTTTACGATGCAATTCAAATTTAAAACCTGTGTAGTTTATAGTTTCATTTAATTGCAATAAAAAGGATTTTACCTCAAAAAACACTTACTCAAAAACGAAGAATAATGTGCAAGTTCCCACAATCAAACAGATGGTGAAACAGAAGACACCAGTCTGTCGGGCCATCATAATTCGACCATTGCAGTAGAATTTATTTTGTCCAGGGAATACTTCATATTTCCGGACAAACGGCTTGCCGGTTTTGTCTGGCATGCTGGGTGATTCAGTGAGGACTCTTGAATAGTCAACAGCTTTCAATTGACTTTTCATTAGTTCATGGAAAGGGTTTGGGAGGAAGGGATTTTTGGGGAAGGAAACAATATCATCTTGTTTTCACGAACTTTTTTTCCATCTTATTTCACAGAATGTAATCTCAGGAGCCGACTGAAAAAAGCAAAAATATTATACATTTTATATAAAACAGCATATTTAATTAATATTCACAATCACTGGTAATTTCTACAATTAGGTATCGAAAAATAAATAAAAATTTGGGCACCCCTGACTACAGGATTACAGTTGAACCCACTTATATAACAGAACCCATATTTAACGAGGAAGTCAGAAATACTTGGTTGGCACAGTGTTAAACCTTAAGGTACATAACTCCCTTTTAACAAGCAAGCCCGGCTTGAAGTAATTCTTGCAAATCTTCTAAAGTAAATTCTTCTAAAGCAATTAAAAGGGAATTATGATTCATGAATCTTGGGTAGAAGTGACACTGGTCCTCTTTTTAATTTGGAGTAGAGAAGTATTTGAAAATTACATATTTGTTGATGCCAAAGCTATTGTTTTCAATATACTTACTGCTAAGGATAATGTAGCTCATATTTAAGCTGACACAGATGAACAAATGATGAAAGCGATGATGATAATAATAAATATGAAGAATTTCAAGCTTAATTCCCTTAACATGAATTTAAATTATGAATTTAAAAAAAAAATCAAACTATTTAAATGATAGGATTGCAAATGACAGCTTGTTTCAGGCAGAGTATCCAGGAGCATTCTCTGAAAAACAGCACCGCAAGGATGAGACATTCAGACAGTTCAAAGCAAATTAACCAACTTCTTCGGTACTCCAGAAATAAAAAACACAAAGCAAGTACAGTCTGACCACCAACTTGATGGAAAGGCAAAAGCAAACATCTGGCTCACAGATGGAAATGAACGCCAGCCAGGGTTTAAGCTGAGTTCAAAAGTTCTTTAGCATAAAAGCTAAAATTGATGGAAAAATGTTAGCAAAATGCTAAAATGTTACACATTCTCATATATTTATATATGCCTCAATGTGTTTCATCTCCAGTTGAAAATAAAATTCATATTTCATTTGTGACATCCTTGAAGAAATAAGTACAACAGCAATTTTTTTAAAACATTAAATAAAAAAAGAAACATGATTGGTGTTTAGAATGTTGCAGTTCCCTCCTCCTAATAAAGCAGTTTTTGGGGGGACATAATGCTGGATAAGACTAATAATTATTGAACTTAATTGTAGTTTAAACATCTTAGCTAAGATTTAAAAAAGATTAAGGTGATTATCGCCATGCACGCTTCCTCTCTAGGATCATACATTTCTTCTTTATTTAAAAAACTAATTTATTTTTTATTTGAGCAAAAAAGCGAAAATGCATTTCTTTATTTTCGCAATTCAGATAGTGTTTTCGCATTATGCGAAAAATGCGACCGTAGCGGAAACCCTGACGCCAGCACTGCCAGCTTTTGCAGATGTATATTAGTCTCTAAGTTAAGCAGTCACATTCAAATGAGAGGAACACACACACAAGCATCATATTTTTACCCCCCTCCCTCCCTATTGAGATAGACTCGTCTTAATTGGACGTTTGCGAATTCCATGTAATCTGTGGGTTTTATGTATTTCCCTGAGAACCCATTACAGTAGAGAATCTTTTTTAACGCTGACCTATATAACGCAATTCTCTATAACTCGCACAACTTATCAGAAGTTAACAATAGGTTTTGAAGCTTGAAAAATACCTCTGTTTTACTTTGCAAACATAAAAATTGTTAGGCATATTAAATTTTGAAAGTTTTTCATCTTTCCATCTTAATTCAAAGATTTTAAATTTAAAATTGGAAATCATAATAAACAGAAAATACCATGTGTCTCTTTAAAATGGAGCTGTTATGCAAACCATGAAGCTAGCAGAAATGCAGGATAATGCAATTTCTTTGGATTGTGAAACATATTTATTTGTGAATAACTAATTGTAATATTGGTGCTTTAATATTCATTGCAGATAAAACTCATTTTGAACTGCTAATATACAGATATATTCTGAATGTTAGTTTCAAAATTTGTGAAATGATTTATATACAAGCAATCAGTTAAAAAGAGCAAACACCTTGGTCCTTTCATGATCAGCATAAAAATGTTTGACTGGATTATTTATTTATTTTTTTTAAGAGCTCTATGTAATTTCAGCCAAAGTTACAATTTGCTGCACTCCAATATAAGTTTTAATCTTGCTTAGGCTATAAGTTTAATTATTGTGATTTGGACGTCTGTACATTTTATTCAAAGACAGTTGGTTATGCAGATAAATGCTACATGAAATTGTGCATTACATAATTTTTAAGTTCAAGGTCTATTAGCATTGTAGTGTTTACTGTTCAATTCACATATTGCAAAAATTAAGTTCCTATTTTGTTATATTATAACTCAGCCTGCACAATATATTCCTCAACCCTTACAGCATAACAGGGTTCTTTTGAAACCTGTAATTCGATTCAATCAAATAAAACATTTATGATTAAGTAACAAAACATACCACATAGGAGTGATCAAATAACTGCTTAATGGAGCCAGGTAAAGGAGTACCAGACATGAGCTTATGAAGTTAAGAACTGCAAAAAATAAATAAATAAATAAAAATAATAATAAATACAAGTAGTTTAATATAGAGGAGAATTGAACAAAAATTATTATATTCAAATATATTTTTTGTATTAAACTTGCTCATTTAAACATTTAACTTTTCAACAAAAAGTTAAAGCTACAATTTTTTGAAATTAGGAATTTTAAAATCAATTTTCACTTGAAGTAATGTCTATTAAGAGAATCAGTTCAATTTACTAATCAATACCTATTGACTCAAAATGTTTGAATTCAAAACCAAATCTATGAACATTTAGACCACAGTTCTAAAGAGTTAGGAAAATCAGGGGGAAATTGCATTTATTTACAGTATTCAAATCATAGGTGATCCGCTGGTCTAAAATCATCAAAAGTACGGGGTGCCCACCTAGGCTTGGGGGGGGGGGGGGGAAGCATGGTGCAGACTGCGCCATTAAATTTTTTTTGGGGGGGGGAGATTGTTTTGAGGGGTATTTTTCCATTTTTTGGAGAGGGGGTCTCTGCAATTTCAAGGGGGTGCGCCCGTGTTCATGGGGGGGGGGGCACCCTTGCAAAAGTCAATATGAATCATTTTGAAAATAATAGAATCAGGGGTGCCCCCCACCTTAAGAGTATCCCATTTATTTTTACGAAGAAAAGAAAGACTCTCCCTAAAAATGAGAAAAATACCCCTCAAAACCCCCCTAAAAATCTAAATGGCCCAAACTGGGCCATGACCCCCCTTGATGGGCACCCCTGATAGAATATCCAACCCCGACAATGAATTTTGAGGATACAGGACAAGCTTTGATTGGTGTCCCTGCCCCTGCTAATTATTACTATATACAGTAAAGTAATGGCATAGCATACCATTCCCTTTTGGCGAGGAGTAAAGGGAGGTCACTTCTAACTCACACACATACATACAGATTTTAATTATCAGTGTTACGGGATTAGCTATATACTATTGCTTCTTTTGCTCACCACTACAAGCTTATACTAAAAAGAAATTAACATTTGAGCAAGTATACATTATACAGATACAGTTAAACACTTCAGTTTCTTCTAATTTTCTACATTTAGCAATTATAAGCTCAAACACGATAATTTTCGTTAGTGTAGAACACTTATGAATACGTTTTGACCACTAATTAACATTTACTACGTCCATTTGAAAAATAGCGCTTTAAACGAACAATATAAGTTCATTACGAATGGTGATGGAGCAATTAAATTCATTCATCCTTTTCCCTCTTATTTTAATGGAAGAATTATATTTTTTCATGTGAATTCAAAAGGCATGGTTTATTGTTCACAAAGACAGATAAAAAGCGAAGATTCTACTTTACCTCAAGGACAGAAAAATAATTGATTCGGAGAACCCGCATCAACCAGAAAATGTATTCTTAAAATCTACTCCGCATAAGAAAAACAAATGCATTCAAACATGTGTCACTCTGGAAATAAACATGAAAATACTGTATATATAGCGCAAAGATTCTGTCCAGATAGTGGTGATGTTTCACGTTCAGATGGAAACATCCACAAATAAGATATTTCACACCTACAAATACGAATCAGCTACTAATTTCTTTTTTAAAAAATTGCTTTATACAGTGTGACTCTATAAAGAAAACATCATATTATCTCTCAAGAACATCACTTACATGATTGGTCAGAACCAATGGGGGAAAAAAAGAAAACACAGACGACACAGATGTGGTGCGCATCGCAAATTTGTTTTCCCACGTTCAGTGCACTGCAGCGCATGTTGCAGACATAAATTGAACTAAAAATATACCACGTGATAAATGAATTGAAAATTGAAGGTGACGCTGTGACACATGGCAATGGCGTACACAAGGGAAGAAATATAGGGAAAATGGATGTATCTCCGGTATCCCCCTCCAAAACTCAGTACGTTTTCTTTTTTAATCATATAAAAGGCATAAAGCTGATTATATCTCCCTCCAAAAAAAAAAAAACAAAAAAAAAATTCTTGCTACGCCACTGACAAAAGCAAAAACACATGTATAGAAAAATCGTAGTTTAATAGCTTGTCTTATCACTAAAAACGTAAAGGTAGATAATTATTCTTTTCTATGGTTGAAAAAGCTAGAAATAGCATTTTAATTGCCGTTTGAGAGCTCTCCCCTCCTAAAAGTTTTTCTTCGGTGCACTCTTGTTCACAAGAATAGGAACCTGAAATTCAAAAATGATAAAGGTGTTTTACTTGCTTAAAATGCCAATTTTCTCTCTATGCTTGCAACATATGTATTTGTTTAATTTTTTTTAAGCAAAAAGGATCCTTTTATTAGTCTTTGTGGTTCTTTTCTGTTCCCCCATCAAAAGCTCCTGGTTATAAAAGAAAAGATCCATCATGAAAAAAATAGAAATACTTTTATTTACCATTATTGCTCCTTTATGTGCCAGAAGAATTCTATTAATTTATGATTTAGATTTTATTCTGCGATTTTGTTTGCAAAAAAATTAATTAATTTGTAAAGCGCTACCTACAGTACAATAGTGAATCATCTCTTCATTGTTACAAAGGGTGCGTTCGACGAACCTCACCGGTTAACCAGTAAGTAACCGGTTACTTACCGCAGCGTTCTATGATCAACCGGTTACCTCACTGGTTACCATTCTAAGCAGTTGATTGGTTGATTGGAGCACGTGATCATTAGTTGTCACGTGATTAACTAACCGGTCGCTCTCGGTCGTGCTCATCGAACGCAACCAAAATGATGTATTTGTTTTTGTGTGACAGGGATGCAACTACATCTGAGTAAGATCTTTAAATTGGCTCTCTGTGTCGGACAAAGCTTTTTATTTTGTAAGTAGAGTGTTTATCTTTTTTTGCTCAGTCAATTGGATTTTTTCATTTATTTAGAATAAAAAAAGTTATTGAAAGGAAATTTTAAAAGTTTCTTTTCATTTCCATGTTTTAGTAATAAACTTCTTTTGTGATTTAAAACTTTTCACGAGTCGACTGTTGGGATCAGTGAACTGCATTTCTGCCATCTTGGTTTTATGACGCTTAGGTTTATTTAAGGTGAACAATGAATTATTGTATAAATATTATAATTTTTATTTTACCGAATTATAATTTTTAAAGCCTTAGGAATTTTATGAATGTTCTTGGGTTGATAATAAACCTTAATATTTTTCGTAATAATACAGTAGATTGAAATGAAATATTTTGCATTAAAATATACGTGATTATTTATTTCTTTTACAGGTGTGTAATTTATTTTATATACAAACATGTAGTAAAACTTATGATTTCAAACTTATTAATCTGTTCAAACGTACTAATTTCCTTTAAAAACTTTTTCAAATTCGTGTCTTTGTACTGCAACGATTTTCAGATTTAAACCATACTCATTTATTCTTTTGAAAATGAGTTAATTTTGTAACTTCATGCTTTATTTAACACTTAAGTTTGATAGTTTAAAAGATGAACATGAACTTTTAGCTAGAAATATTAAATCTGCTCCTAGCTTTTGGTAAGATTTTCTTCAAACAGAAACATTTGCATATATGACAAATCTCTTGTGATGATAACTCTTCAAAGATGATCTATGTTATCAGTTGAAGGATTTTATTTCTTGGTTATTTAATATTTTGTATGAAGTCTCCAACTTTATTAGATGCATTCCAGTGAGATATGCATTCCAGTCCCTTTTTTATTTTGTCTGAAATGACCCTTTTTTTAAACCAACGATGTTATTTCTTCACCATTTTAACATTCTTTCTAGTTGAAATTTAGCAATCTCCACATCAGCATAAGTGTATCTTTTTTCTGTCTTCCTATATTAAAGCTCTGTATATATTGTTTTCTTTTGTGCTCTATTTTTTTTTGCATGTGGTTTAAAATCTTTCAACAAATCCTTATTTAGTTACAACTACTTACACAGCATTGAATTTCATAGCAATTTTTTTCTATTCAAATATATCCACAGTTTAACAAAAGTTTAATACCAATTTGCACATGTGTTCGTTGATTGTTAGAACGAACCTGAAATATATTTCTCCTGTTTTACCTACTAAAACTTTTGTTTTTATACATAAGTTATACAAATAAACGATAGTGTTAAATTATATGCAGAAATATAAATTTACAGTATGTGAATGTAATTTAATATTTTTAAAAATTGACTGTTTGTTTCGTGTTTTCTAAAACAGTAGGTAAGTTGTTAAGATTATTTTGAATGTATAACTTTTAAAGTATTTTTCTTTTCTAACAAAAGTAGTATTACTAATTTAGTAATGTTTATTAGAGTATTGTCTGAGTAAAATTGTCAATTTAAAATATTTCATTTTAGGGTAAAGGTACCTTAACAATTAAGCTCACATTTTATTCTGCTGTGGTCACAATAAACGTAACAACGGACAGGCAGAGAGGATCGGGGAGTGCTTCTCGATGCTCCGGAGGAAGGTAAAACTTTCACATTTTTAAAACATCACTGTAATTGATATGCAAATAAAAGAATTTTGATTGGAAAATACCATGATAGTTTGGACACACACAGACAGACAATTTCCAAAAAGGAACTGATGTGATATACCCCACCCTCGGCGACTTTTTCCTGTTGACGCCAAGAAAACGTCGCCAAGAAAACGATATATGACGACATATGTCATACATCGTTTTTAGCAATGCTTTTTTTAGCGCCAACAGGAAAAAATCAGGTAAAAAAACATGATCAAAGCACTTCAGAACACAATATGTATAAAAACAACATAAAACCACAACAAAAAAACATCACAAATATACGCTTCAAAATACCAGAAACTAGAAAGGTTTTGTACACAAAGAACAATTACTAGAAAGTTTTTAAAATGCTTAAATTGACAAATTAATAAAACAGCTCACCAATGAAATATGTACCAATAGAAATAAAAGCTATTTTCCAACATGCATTTCATCGAACAAAAACCTTTTCTCATACTCTGCTAAAAAAGAGCAAAGCGATTCAAATCGCGATGTTTAAAGTGGAAAACATCTCCAAAATCCATACCTATTTCAGCCAAAAAAGCGCTTAGTTACTCAAATTTCGATGTTTGAAAAGTAGAAATGTCTCAACAGAACATTCTAAACATAAACAGTACAAAAAAACCATGCATTTATTTGCTATCCAGACATGCTATATTTTACATAAAATAACACCTTTATATTTTTATAAAATGCTGGAGTCAATTTATTTTCAGAAATTCGGTACCTAAAGGAGGCACGTTAATAGAATGTCTAAATAATTCGTGGCATCGATAAGAATTAACTTTTAGAACAAAATAACCATACTATTTTTGTAAAATTAATTTACATACAGTAAAAATAAAGTTAAAAGCTACAAGAACCCCTGAAGGATTTGTAAAAAACCAAGAATTTCAGAAGTGAGAGTTTTTATGTGAATTCTAAAATAAAGAACTTTTACCTATATATGGTATAAATCCTCATACTCAGTCCAAAACAAAACATATGACAATAGCACGTTACAGATACACACCACGTTGGAGTTAACTTTTAATTAACGTTCAAGTTTGAAGAAACTGGCATTTTCAAATGTTTTTACTTCAATACACAACTACTGAATTTAAACTAACACAAAATAAGCTTTCCTGTAAGATATATTGCACGAAACAACACGTATCTCTCCTGCGTAAAACAGAGTAAACAACCCAAGTAAACAAGTTTGAATGAGATTGCATTCGCGTTGCCAAACACAGGTTAGTTTCACCAGGGATGCCATTCTTAAAAAAGTATCGCTTCATTGGCGAGAAAAATATTTAAATTTTGTGCAAAAAATCAGATGTCGCCAAATGGGGGGGGGGGGGGTATATCACATCTGTACCTCCAAAAATGGTCGAAATGGACTCGGCACACCTCAAAACGTTCGAATCCGTCGAAATTTGAAAATTTGCACGAATCCAATACTTACTTCTATATATATTAGATATAGAAGAAAGTAAAAACATTTCGGTATCACACACTTGGCCTAAAAATTATCACATGTTGTTGAAAAATGTTCAATTTGATAAGTTATCTGCAGGAACTTTAGATTTATTTTGAATATTGAACTTAAAGAAATCTGTAGAATTTGCAAATTTTATCTTGAGTTGGAAGATATTTGTAGAAAAACGGCAGTTTCTGCAGAAATTTCATGTTCTAAACCAGAAAAGATTCTAGCTTTTCTGGTTCCCTTTTTCCTTATTTTTTCCAATCTATCTTCATTCACTGCAATTTTTTTCATAAACGTATGTTTTGGAAACATGCCAACATTGAAACATGTCCATCGCCAAAAATTGCGTTTCTTAAGATTTCAATCCTTTTTTGCATCCTAAAAATATTTCAATTATTTAGAAAGTTTTGAAGTGTTTATTATATGCTACACTCGAATAATTTTATTTATTATTTTTACAATTTATTTTTTTAACATTATTTTAATTGCTCTTTCATGCCATGTAAAATTAAGGTGGTTTGACACTTAGGTAATTTTTTTTATAAAATTTTGTATCTTTGCTCTTTCTATGCATTTTAGAAAGCATATAAATTACCTCAATCAGTTTAAGTTCCACAGAAATGCATAGCAACAATGAAGTTTTAAAACAAGAAAGAAAAAACCTCTTGTATGAAACAATTTTGATTTAATGCTCTTGATTAGTGGAAAAGGTCGCATAGGTCATACAATGCTCGAAGTACTTGAAGAACAACTTTCGTCAAATGATTTTACGTTGCAGGACATCGTCAAATATTCTGCTTTGGGGTCAACATGTATACCAAGTCTCTGTTCTACAGTTTATTTTTGTATTTGTTTCACAAACGATAACAACCTTCACTGTAAATGAAATTTTTTTCACCATTCATAAAAAATTTAAATTTATTCATCAGATGAAAATGTTGCATTGAATGTTTGAAAAGAAGATAATAATGAAAAACATTTTTTATTGATATTTTTTTAGCGAATCAGTGAGCTTTATTTGGAATCTGAACTAATTAATTTTGTTATTCTCTCTCCAGGGACGAACCTCCTCGTCCAGACGCCGCTAGCGTAGGCAGTGCAGCCACTCGCAGATGGGTACCTCCAAGCAGCATTAAACGAGATGCAGTCTCCCCAGAAGAAAAAAATGATCAAGTTTTCCGAAGAGTTCGAGGGTATATTTATTGACTATAACCTTTTTTTTTTTTCAAATGAAAATTGAAAAATTTTAAGGAACCTTATATTTTAAATGAAAAATGATCAAATTAGCTTTTGCTACAATATGATTAAAGTGAAAACCAACGTAAATACAGCACAAATTCTCAAGAAAATGCAGCAGATAGCTATTTCAAGGTTAACAAAGAGCCTCTATATTAGTGCAAAACGTTCACCCCAAAACCAGAAAGTCGCGAGAGAAATAAAAGGTGTCTGGAAAAAGTTGGTTTTTAAATTTGTTTTTTATTTATCGTAACTGGAAAAGAAATAAAATATTTCATCATATCAGAAGTCCTACAGAAACCACTTACTGTTTATTTAATTTCATGGAAAAGTTTTTTTTTTTTTGCTACCAAGATGTATATTTTCAGAACATCGCAAACTAGAAAACCAGTCTGGAAACAGACTGGTTTTTCAATCAGCAAAACTGAAAATTGTTTGCATTGTTTTACATGAAAATATTTCAAATTTTCTCTGTATCTAATTTTATATGAATCATGTATAGACTGCAAAAATAAAAGAATAGGTAAGAAAGTTTCTATAAACATTGAGGGGGAAAAATTAGCATTTTTGAATAATTCAATTTGACATTAGTCTGTTGTCTACAAAATAACTAACATTCAGTTAGACCAGTGGTACTATTAGAAATAAAAATTTAAATCGAGATGTCGTAATGGCGCCTTGTATAAATTTCCAGGGCATTAAAACAAAGAATTTCTGTACTATTTTTGATGAATCAAAAATATATCTTGTCCCTATTTAATGAACAAGACCTCTATTTTCAAAACCATTAATCTTAGGTGCATACCTCCAATTACAAAAATGGTCAAAATAAGATGCTTGGGAAGTTTTAAGCAAAAAAGGAAATTAGTAAAACAATATGAAATAACTTTTCATATGAACCCTAGGTCCCTTAACTAATATTTAGGGCTATAATCTCTATTAAAAATGATTCCAACTCAAAAAATTTGAAACAGTTAACAACCAAAGCGCTGTTTATGCAAATTATCAAATAATGCGTTAACCATTGCTATGCGGCCCAAGTTTATAACTGAAAGCTAATTCAGTCAGTGTAAGGATTGTTTTTTGAGTGTGTAATATGTGTTAGTTTTTGCAGCGCCAGAGTGTCACTAATAAAGGTATTTTGTGCAAAAGGCGTTAAGTGCTTTTTTGCCTTAGAGCTGTCGAAGTTGGTAATTTTGGCCAACAAGCGTAATGAGATATTAGAGGTCAAAACTTTAAAGAGGCCATGGAGAAGATGAAATTAGAATTATGTTCCTTTCAGAAGAATGACGGGTTTTCAAACTAAACAAAAAGCAAAATAAACACTTTTTAACCTCTATGTTACCCCCAAAAGATGTTATTGACTGCCAGTGTAATGTGGTCTAA
Organism: Uloborus diversus; assembly: GCF_026930045.1. Classification (NCBI taxonomy): domain Eukaryota; kingdom Metazoa; phylum Arthropoda; class Arachnida; order Araneae; family Uloboridae; genus Uloborus; species Uloborus diversus. The sequence continues at coordinate 148,652,687 of NC_072738.1, read as the reverse complement.
GTCACAAACATTGTTTCATGTAATATAGGGGATTTGGGGGCCATTTAAAAAGTTAATTTCTTTTTTTTTTCACAAAATGTTTTTCCGCTTCAAGCTTTTCTTTGCTCTGCATCTTATTTTGACTCAATTTTACAGTTGGAAGTATGCATCTGTGACTAATGGATGCAAAAATAGAGCAAGTTAAACAGGGACACACTGTATTCTATCCAAATGTATGTATATATATATGGTTAATTCCATGAATATGTGGACATAGTTGCTAATTTTTAAATTTCATCAAAACTTTTAGTTTTGGATCATAATGTGTAGGAAATAAAACAAATTTTTTGAAATTAATAAAATTCACTGCTATTATTATATGTTACTATTTTTTATGAAGTATTTTTTAGAGTGAATTCTCTGACCGAAACTACAAGCTTTATTTTCACAACTTTGATTTTCCTTTAAATTAAAAATTTGAAATGGATCCCTTTCAAAAGTTTTATTAGTCAAGAAAAATGATTCATGAGCACTTGAAAAACATCAAAGTTATTGATAAAAAAATGTTTTTGAATTTTTTAAAGGTTTTAGAATAATCTCTCTGAAACCTGTAATGTCTGTCACAAAAAACATAATTTTTTTAAGTTTTAACAATTATATGTTTATATCTTATACTTTTATTTATATTTCCTCTTATTCTGTGTTATAAGAAACATGTCCATGTAGTTAATTTTAAAAAACCTAAAAGATTGAATTATATAGAGAGTTTTTAAATTTGTAATGTCTGTCACAAATGTAATGTCTGTCACATGTGTAATGTCTGTCACAATAGTTTATTTAAATATGCAAGCATCAAATTGTAACAATTTCTAAGTTGATTTTGGCAGCAAAAAGGGTTTGTCCTGGAATGTATTGTTCAGGTCAGAAAAACATTCAAGCAATAAAAGCAGATTGGGATAATTTGTGGAGAATAGATGATGAAGAAATCAAGGGAATTCCAAATACCAGGAAAGCACAGTTGCCGTTCTTGCTCTGAAGGGAAAATATTTTATAGTTCAATATCAGACAGCAAAAAGGGAATAATTTTTAATTTTAAAACTGGAGAATGCGTGGAAAGCTCTTTAATACCATTACCTCCAAGTAATGTTATTGTAGAATTTCCTGAAGAATTTCAATGCGGTCAGTGGGTCACTGCAACATATGACAATGAAAAGTTTAATGGTATAATAATTAAAACAGAGGAAGAACAGTACCAAATAAAGTGTCTTGTGCCAGCCAAAATAAAAGGACTATTTAAATTTGAGTCAGAAGACCATGCTGTTTGGTATAATAAAACACAAATAGTAGCGACCACAGTTGCTCCAACTTTGGTCAACTCTCGTGGGTTTTACAAACTTTAATAACGTAGTTTAACAATTTTTCATCTTCCAAATCATTTAAGTATTCAATTTGTAACATTTAATGTCATAAGAAATAAATATTTTTCATTTACTGATAGAAATTTAAATAAAAATTTTGCACGTGTAATGTCTGTCACAAAATCTTGTAATGTCTGTCACACAGTTGAAATATTTTTAAAAAAAAACCCTTTTTTGAAATTTTTACTTTTTTCACTTAAATATTGTAGAAAGCATTCTTTGTTTACTAACAACTTTTTTTTGAACCCATAACATAAACCAATTCAGAGCAATTGGTTAACAACGAGGCATCGGCTCATTTCCATGTCCATTTTTTGTAATGTCTGTCACGGTGTTTTATTATTTTATAACTCAAACATTTAATTCAACAAAATATTTTTTTTTTATTTATGTAATAAGGGCATAAAAATGTCTTAGTACACCAAAATTTATAAACATATTTTAATATTTGGTACCTGAAACTTAGAAAAATAGTTGTCTGATGTAATGTCTGTCACATATGGAATCAACCATATATATATATATATATATTAAAAACACTGCTGATATGCACTGCTGAAAGCATATTTCTAAAATAAACAAAGAAAACTATTAAAATTATAATTCTAAGTGTAGAGATATCTTTCTATGAAATTGTTTTAATCATTTAAAAATAGATTTTCATACAAACTTGAATATAAAAATTGTTAGTTAATTTTTTTTTCTGTGTATTTTCGTGTCTGAAATTCATTTCTTTTAATCTAGCATTCTCAACAAACTTACACCGGAAAAGTTCCACAAGCTGAGTGAAGAACTCCTCAGTGTTGGACTTGATTCCACACAAATTCTTAAAGGTGTAATATTACTGGTAATGTCATTTATTTTGTGTTGCTTAATGTTTCATTTTAAAATTGTTTCTTATTCACCAAAAAGATATAAAAGAAATATTCAAAAAACAAGCTACCATACTTAATGAGCTATTCAACTTATATGTACCTAATACATAGTAATATATATCTTATTCTCAGAAAGGCATGACATGCATTGTAAGCTCGTGAAGTGTAAGTTTAAAGGGAAAAAGTAATTTGAAATTATTGAAAGTAAATTTATTTGTTTTTTTTTTCTTTTGAAATTTTAGGGTGCACATTTTTTTTTTCATTCCTAGAAACTAGTTTGGCCCTAAAAGATCCTGAAGTTTTTTTGCCTTTAAGAAAGAAAAAAGCAGACTTAGATAAAATGAAAAGCTTTCTGCGAACACAAATCCTAACTGGAAAATTTTCTGCAAATAATTATTTTGCCTAACTTACCCTTGAATAAAAAATTAAATTTATATTCAAGTATGAAAGAGACAAAAAAAAGTGCTTAAAATCATTTTTAAAAAAAAATAACATATAGTTTGCTTATTTTTCACCAACTGAAGAAAACTGCCAAAACCATTATTTTTTTTACACATGTGCTTTAAAATGCTTTTGGAGAAAGGCTTTAACAGGAATAAACTCTGGGATTTTCTTAAAAATTCCCTTAAAAAAATAAAAAATAACATATATATATTTTTTTAAATCAACGTTTGAGCAGTTTGAAAAAAAAATTCTGCGGAGCCAAAAAATTTCTGCTAACGCTTTTTGCGTGTTGGTCTATATTATGCAAGACTGGAAAAAAGAAACATGAATAATTAACTATAATTTGTTTGATTTTAAAATTTTTATGTCGGGAGATTTAATCATAAACGGAAATACAGAAAAGCAAGTTCTGAAATCATCACATATCTGATTATGCCCAACCAATTAATCATCTGATTAATGTTCTATTACCAAATTGTTTTATTGTACAATAAGTAACATATATTTGATTTAAATACAAGATTTAATATTTTTGGTTTCAGATATTTGATAAAGCTCTCGATGAACCGAAGTACAGTTCTATGTATGCTTTGCTATGTCGGAAATTGTGTGAAGAAGCTCCAAACTTTGACGCCCCCTCAAACAACACAGGAAGTCACAATAACAATGTATGTATGACTAAATTGTAGTACATTGTGCTAAACATTATTCTGATGTTTAAAGCTGTGTAAATATTGTAAAGGATTAGTGATATTGCTAAATTTGTACATACAATAAGTATATTTTATCACTGAAACTTGACAATGAAAATATTTTCAAGGTACACTAGTCGTACAAATAAAGATCAAGACTAGAAAATGAAGCCTTAATGTTGGTTGCTGAAATAATTCAAAATTGAAGTGTTAGAAAATGTGGTTCTTTTCTGAAAGCTAGTTGCCAGTTTCAGTTAATGAGGCACCAATACCACCACTCAAAATTTGACCTTCATTTTTTCTTCTTATTGCACTACTAGATTAAGTATTGAAAAAGCAAAGACCTGGGACAATGTTTTGGTGCTCCAATCTTGGAGACAAAAGTGTTCGTTCCCAATAAATTCCCATCCGGTTTTGATGTATGTGCGCAAATGTGAAACCATATATTTCATGGTGTTGATTTCCTGAATTTCAAGTCTAGGTGTGAAAAATAACCTAAAAATTTTGCATTGCATCCATCGCAATCACAATTTGCAATTGATTCAAAAGAATAGAAGTAAACTTATCTTCAATTTTTACGTTTTAAAATTCATATTATCTTGTAGACTTGCTTGTGCAGTATTTTTATTAAATGAATATTTTAATAGATCATAGGGAAGGGTGGGCCACAAAAAGACATTGTAAATTCAAAAATAAATACAATTCTGACAGCTACCACCACCTAGGAGGAGAAAACATAACCAAAATGCTTCCCAGAATTCCTAGTTCCGTACTGTTCTATGCTTTTTTTTTTTTTAAATTAGTTACTGTTTGGACACACTGAAAGTTATTTGGATAATTTCTTGCATGTATCATAATCGTGAAAAACTTCAACAATTAAGCTAAGTGTTGTAGTTTATGTTGTTACTGACACTTTAATCTTCTGTTATTCAGCTATATTATTTTTAACTCATGGTTTATTTTAATGATATGAAGCAAAAATCTTTATTTTGTTGTTTGGGCCACAATGAGACAAATTTTTTGGACCACAATGAGACATCTCCTTGTGGCCCAAATAGCAGTAAGCAAGAGTAAAATACTTATCTACTTCTTGTTTTAGTTTACAAAAAAGAAATTAAACAATAAAAAAATAGGCTTGGTTTAAAAATATTTATATTTTAACTAATTATTACAAGTGACGCGGGACCTTAAAGAAATAGATTTTGTCTTAGCTCAATTCATGGCGCCATAAAGCAAAATTGTAAGGGGGGGGGGGCTCAGATGTTTTAACCATGGTTTAGCAGGATATTTTTCCCATGGAAGCAAATTTCAGGACAGATTAGAGTCATTAAAATTTGACACTTTTAATAACTCATTCATTAATGGCATTAGAAGAAATGTTTTTAAATTTTTGCAAAGAGAAAAGTACTAAAAGCAAGGAAGTTCTAATTTCTAGAGGGGGGCTTGAGCCCCCCCCCCCTCTTGCCCCCCTATATGGGTACCCTTGGCTCAATTCCCTTTGAGTGGAAAAAGCTCAACTGGCGTACTTTCTATAATAAATATGTACCTGTCGTTACAAAGTGTTCTGATAATGAGGTAGAAATACAGTGCCTGAAGAATTTTAACTCCAAGAAACAAATTCATTTATATAGATAACGACGTTTCGAATATTAGCATCCAAGATGTCCTGGGAAAACTGCCTTAGCCAGCTATCCATTCAGAAGGGAGAGTGCTTATAATGCAATATCTAGGATGTATTAATACAGTTGAGTAACACTAAAATTTAACCTTTGCTTATTTTTTGTGAAAATACTTTACTGAATTGTTCAAATGCAGTACTGAAATGTTGAAATGCTGTTGCAAAATGCTTTTTAATAACTTTGTACAGAATTAAGTTTCTTTAATAAACTAGCTAAAGGTACTTATTTAGCAAACTTTGGATAAAAATAGTGATTATTGACCTGTCTCATAGTGGCCCTAATGAATGTCTCATAGTGTCCCATAACTGGGCCACTTTCATCGAATTTATAAAGCCTCATAACCTTTTTTCTAACATTAAATGGACTAAATTTGATGCAATATACTATAATTTGATACCTTTAATATAATTGAATATTTCTCTGGTTTAGAACTCACCAATATGCGAAAAATGAAAAATATGTGTTTTTTTGTCTCATTGTGGCCCACCCTCCCCTATATGTTTTTATTTGATTCATTGAAATTAACTAGATTTGAATTCTCTAACTCTGATACGATCCATTTTTTCTTTCTTATTTCATTTTTCTATTTAAATCTGTAAAAAAATTCAACTTAAAAAAAAAGAAATCTGTTGATGAGGTGAAATTTTTTGATATTAGTATATTGTTAGTATTTTTATTTTGTTTTAGAATTATGATTAATAGGTGTTTTGTTGTTTGTTGCATGCCTTTACTTCATCAGCATGTTCAAGAAGTTTATTTTTATGTTAATCAACAGTTAGTGTTCAAATCGTTCAAATTATTTTAACTTGCTTTAAAGTGTTTTTTCAACAAAACTGATATTTCTTAAAGTAATCTATATATGTCTTATGTTATTAAAATTTTCATCTCTCTCTTTAGTCTCTTTAAAAGTTTTTATTTCAAAATGATAATGTATCAAAAACGTATTAAGTTGTGATATAGTTCCACATTCAAATCCAGGTGAATCATAAATTCATTATTATCATTTGTGTATTTTTTTCCCCCAGACATTCCGTCGCCTTTTATTAGCCAAGTGCCAGGACGAATTTGAAAATAGACGAAAAGCCAGCGAAGGTTAGCTTATTCAATACTTGTTTTTGTTTTTTTTTTTTAAATTACCATTTAAATTACCAAGTAGTTATCATTGTTACTAATTTTTAGCTGTGCAAAATCATATTTTGCTGATTTAAAAATAAAAATAAAAAAAAAATCTGAATTTTGGGACATTATTTGAAATTTTTTTTCAACTTTTAAATTTTTGCAGATTAATAAATTTTGGATCTTAGAAAACGATAGATTAAAAATGCCTCTTAAAATTGGTTTAATGTTTTGCACTTAAGTAGGGTCTGATGGCAAGAAGAAACAAGTGTTAGTGTAATAAAGATAAAAAAAAATTTGTAAGTTTTTTTAAATAAATTTAAAATGGTAGTTATTTTCTTTCTCACATATGAAATTTGCATTCCTTCGCTCCTTAGGCTACTTAGAAGCAAAAAGTATTTTCCAGGGCCCTTGCCGAAAGACGTTGTAAAATGCTGTAAAAATTTATAACGATTATAAGAATGAAAAATTTAAAAAAAAGTTAAAATTAGTTTCTAATATTTTTGTGGAAAAAAGTTTAAAAATAAGCTGCTACTTATCCTAGAAAATGAAGGTACTTTTGCTCTCAGCAAAAAACAATTGACTATGTGAACTTCTTTATTTCTTTCTTTGTAAAATGAAGCTGTAAATAAAATCCCAAGTACTTGAAAAAGCATGTAAAGAATTTCCCATTTTCTGAAATTTAGTCCCACTCTTAGAACTAAGAAACAAGTACTGACATTGTAATATAATATGGTGTAGTGTAATTAACTGTTCATCAAAAGAGTTTTATTGCAGTAAACAACCTACAATACAAGAAGTAGGGAAAATCCTATTCCCAATTTGTAAACTTTCAAAAAAGCTATTGTGTGGAAATTAGAACTGGTAAAAAGGGTACAAAAAATTAATATTTTTGGTAGCTACCCTTCAATATTTAAGCATAATCTCATGGACAATGTCAAATCTTCAGTGTTACTAATGTTGTTCTAGATTATATTTCACTTATTTCTATTTGAGTTTATCAACAAAACCCTTGTTTTCCCAGCCTTTGATAAAAAAGATGGCGCTCTTAGCCCAGAAGAAGAGGAACAACGTGGAGTCGCAAAGCATAAAATGTTGGGAAACATTAAATTCATTGGAGAATTGGGCAAGCAGGGATTGTTACATGAAGCCATATTGCATCAGTGTGTACAACAGTTATTGGCCAAAAAGAAGAGGCAGACTATTAAAGATGTGGCCGAAGACTTGGAGTGTCTCTGTCAGATAATGAAAACTGTTGGACATAGACTTGATACTGATAAAGCAAAGGTATATATATTTTATAGTATATATATTTTAATCGTTGCATCATAGTACATTTTTTAATGAACACTGTTAGATATTGAGCACCCCTCCCCCCCCCCCCATCCTTCCGGTTTAGTTTGACCAAGTTACATATTTCTCCTTAAAATGTCAATTTTACATGATCTATTTAAGTTTAATGTGACAATAATAAAAAGCTATAAATACATATGTTTTACATACTGTTTTTTTTGTAAGTTACTTGCTATTTTAACTTGCTTTTAAATGAGATTGTTACCTAGTTTGTGAGACATACTTATTGTTAATATGGATAACTTAAAAAGAATGTGCTGTTAAAAAAAAAATAAAGTTTTCTAGACTCCTGCTTTTAAAAATCAACCCACTTTTCTATAAACAACTAGCCCTTGAAATACTTCCAGTTTTGTGTGTAGTCAGTGAGTGATGCCCCCTTTTTTTAAGTATTTTAAAAATTCTTTTCTTTTTTCTTTTTATACTTCCACAAAAGCTATTGCTAGAGTCAATAGTCACAACTCAGAAATCTTGATTATTTGTTTCTTATTGCAGCATAATCTTTTTTGTGTGTTTGGGTTTTATTCCAATTTAAAATTCATGTATTTTAATTTTACCGTTATGACTACTTTTTTTAAACAACTGCCTGTAGTAAAAACTTATTTAAATATAAAGAGCTTAAATGTTTTTTGCTTGAACAATAATTTATTAAGTAGAACTTGTTTTAGTGTTTTTTTATTTTATTTATTAAACAAATGTGGTGGCTCCCTCCCCTTGTTTTCCCCTCCCTCTCCAATTTAATGTTAAAGACTGATACAGTTTCATATGAAGTAAATGTTGTAAGTAAGGCTTCCCAAATTCTGAATTCAGTGCACAATGAGGTTCTCTTTTACTCAAGACATGGAAGTATTGTATTCCATTGCTTAGTCAACCAAGTCCTCAGTTCCTTTTGTTGTGAATAAAATAATAAGAGAATGTAATAAATCCTTAACATTTTTCTTATTCATTTAAGAGACTTGGGTTCAATAGTGAAATTGTTTCGCTTGTGTTCTTTGTCCTCCAATTTCTCATATCAGTGAAAACTAATCTTGTTATTTTTATTTTCTTTTTGACAATTTTTTGATATGGTTTTAAAAAAATTCATTGCCATTTTTAGGCACTGATGAATCAGTACTTTGAAAGAATGCAGACATTCGCCTGTAACTTTGATCTGCCTTCTCGCATTCGCTTCATGTTGCAAGATGTTTTGGAGCTCAGACAAAATAGAGTAAGTACAATTTGAATGCCAATTAAGATTTATGACAATGTTATGTGCTATATTAACCTGAGAGGATATATTGCATATGGGGTCTGATTTCTGAGAAAAATAAAAATAAAGCCAGTTAGCTCACTATCGTTGGCTAAGAAACCAAACTATGCACATAACAAAATATATAAAAAAGAACATTCTTTTTCATTTGTCTATATTTTTATGCCAACATTTTAAATCACATTTTTTTTTCCAGTGGGTACCAAGGAGAATCCTTTCCGAACATGGTCCCAAAACTATTCAGCAGGTTCGAGATGATGCTGCTCGAGATTTTGGAGCATATCTTCATCATGCTCTTCCTCAACGTAATATGAATCTTTCTTCTAGTGGCATGCTTGGTATGAGCAAATTGCGCAGTGGATTAGATGATGTTTTCAGTTCTGTTCCTATAGGTTTGTTTATTTTTTTCTTAATAAATTCAGGAAGAAATCTCCACTTTTTTGATAAACTTATTGGATATCGTATAACTTTTTCTTTTAAGTTCCTTTTTTTCTTCTTAATCCAGTCTTTTAAGTTTAAAGTTGAAATTTTCCATTATGATTCTGTGCTGAACTCTGATAAAATTTCTTTTAACTGCTTAAAAGCTAATCAGTCTTATTTCTGCTTATGAGGATAACTTTTCTACCCAATATGGATTAAGTGTTTAATTTAAGAGAACTTTTTGAAGTTACGTAAATATGGCTGTGCATTTTCTGTCATAAAAAAAAAGTTCTAATCAGACCAATAACTTTTATTCTTTTTATATATGTTGCCGTTAAAGTATATAATGCAGTTATTTTATAGAATACCTAGTTATTCCATCAAATAACTGATCTTGTCCGTTAAAGTGTAATATGTTATTAATTTGACACATTAACTAGTTATTCTATGAAATAACTAGGTATTCTATAAATTAACTAATGAGACAATTAAAGTGTAAAATAAACAATTTTATCTAAAATGAAATAACTAGGAATTCTATAAATAAACTAATGATAGACAATAAAAACGAAAAAGAAACAATTCATCTAATTTATGCAGCATATCAGGGCATATTTTAAGGAAATTTGACTGTGTGGGCAACTCCGGGGGGGGGGGGGGGTAAACGTGCAGTTTATGTTAGTTGAATAATCGTCAAAAAAAGAGTTGGGGTGTGAAAATTGGAATTAGAGAAATAATTGCTACTGGTCGTTTTGTTTAAAAGGAAAAGAGTAAAGAACATAAACGCTGTGACTCGGCGTTTAAAACAGTTCAAACAGTCACTGAGGTTTTTGAATTTTTTAAATTTCATTCATTATAATACAAAATATTACAATACATTATGTAAAAAATATATAGAAACACATAACCAATGGAGAAATTTAGGAAAATGTAGGTGGGCAATTTTATTTGACTGTGGGGCCAATTATATTTGACTGTGTAAGCAATTGCCCAAAAAATCCCATTAAAATATGCCCTGCAGCATTTGAATGGTGTACTTATGGAAACGTACCATTAAATCATTTGTTACAACAAGGATTACTAAAATGACACTTGGAGTTACAAAGAACATTATTTCTAAAACAAAAACATTTTTTGTTGGCACACTGGGTTTTGGAATAGTTCATAAATGCAGTAGCGGTGGAAGGTAAATGTATTTGTTGCGTAAGATATATGATATAGATTATTTTACACTGTAATGGGCTGCAGATCGTTATTCTATGAAATAACTAGTTAAAACATGAAATACAAGAGAGTTTTACACTTTAACGGACACGATCAGTTATTCCATGAAATAACTAGGTATTCTGTAAAATAACGGATTTCATATTTTAACGGTAACATATATAATTTAAAACATTTCCTTCAATAACATTCCTTTTTGTGTTCGAAAATGGAAATTCATGAGGTTGTTTCTTTTTTCTGATTTGCATTTTGCTCAATAAGAATGGCTTGAAACTTGCAGGTGTAGGCTCTCTTGGTACTGGGCCTGGAGTGATTTCTACAGACACATTTCCTGCTTATTCTAGCAATATGGGTCGTCCAGCCAGAGGTGGCATTGGAGGATCTGGTAAGGGTTAAATTTGATGCAGATAATTCAAGTTCACAAAAATGACATATTCCTGGAATTTTGTCCAGCATTTCTTACATTTTTGAGTAGAAATGATCCTAAGTGATAAAAATACCAAGAATGCTTATCTTACAAAAGGAGCATTTATCTGAAAAAGTTTTAAACTTGTAATTTCATAAATATAATTTAAGTTAAAACTTTTGTTCTTTTACAGATGATTTTTTGTCTCTAATAAAAATATTTTAGTTCATTAAACAGTATTTTTTTTTCTCTAGTAATATGCATTTAATTTAGAATTAGGTTTTCCAAAACAAAAAGTGCTCTTTTGTGGTTTGTCAATGTATAAAATGTTCTTTGGCGAGATTCAACTTCTTGTTATGTAGTATAATTTTCAACTGTTATGATCAACATTGTAAGTTTGTCTTTCTTTAAAAGAACCTCCCTGGTGTTTGCATTTAAAATGCTATCTTAATGTTGTATTTCAACTACATAATGTTCTTTATTTTTTAGGTTTCCTTACTGGTGGTTCTCAGCCGTATTTTAACAGTAATCGTAACAAACAATTTCCTAACAGAGACCGTGATCATGATCTTTTTCCTGCCTACCAGCAACCAAGACAACAAAATCAAAGTCAAAACCAGCTTGGATTTAGTGGAGCTCAGTCAAATCGAGATTTGCCTCCTCGATTTCTGAAGAAAGCTCTTCAACCTCATACCAGCAATAGTGAGGAAGTGAGTATTGCATGAATCTGTTCCTCAAAGACATTTCCTTGAAAAAATTGAGCCTCAATTTTTTATAGTATTTTTAAATTTTTTTTGACATGATTTTATTTTATTCCTTAAAATGTTCATTTCTTAGATAAGTTTACGTCCAGCACAAAACTCTATGATGGTGAAAAGCAAACAAACGTCATTTACCAAGCCCTCTAACAATTCAATTTCTACTTCCATTTCTGGGACAAGTAACTCTATTCTACGAGAAACATCTCCTATCATTCCAACTGCTCCTCCCAATCCTGTTCTTCAAAAAGAAGTATGATATTTTGTTATCTTTTATCTTTAAATGTGAAACTATATGCCAATTTAAAAATTTATATGTTAAGCATTGTAGTGTTTTTGATTCTTGCGTCCAAAGTTGTAAAATCTTAATTGAAAAAAAAAAGGATGGTGTTAAATGTGAAACTTTGATCATTTTGCAATGAGCTTTTAAGTATTAAAATATTAAACCTAATAATATTTTAACTATTTCTTTATCCACTCTGTCACCAAAAAAAAAAAAAAATAATAATAATAAATAAAAATATGCTCACCGAAGGAAACAAGCTATCTTTGTGAAACTTAACATGTATGCGGTCAATGAGGAGATAAGCAACTGATTACCAATTCAGAACAAAAGATTGCTTTATAAGAAGTTTTGACGCAACAATGGTGTATCAAAATGAGGTAGGTCACCACCCTTGAGCCTCTCCCCCTGGAGCATTACCCAAAAGTGCTCTTTTGGCAAGAGGTCTGGTGATCTAGATGGCCGTGGGAGCACATTTCTTTAAGTACATTATTAGGAAAATAATGCAATATGTAGATGTATGTTGTCTCGCTTATAAATGGCACTTGAGCGACTTGATTGCATAAGCAACACAACTGGCATTGAAAAATTGTTCACGTAACTGCAAGCCGTAATAGTGCCTAGAAAGAGGATTATAGAGGTCTTTGTGTGAGACCCAAAGAATTGTTCCCCTCCCTATCATTCTTATGCAATCACTGTATGCTGCTCAATAACAAATGGCAGATCGAACGATGGGCCTGGCCACCTCCACACATGAGTGAGTCAGTCATAAGCACCGAGGCTGAATCTTGATTCATCATTGAAGATAACATGCTTCCTGTGGGTCACAATCTAGCTTGCCAAATGCAATGAAATTCCAATCGAAGCTACATATGATTTTGATGTGAGGTCATTGGTAGACATTATATTTAATGCACACATAGGAAACAATCTTAAATATTTGAGTTCTATAAGGTGAAAAAGTAATTGTAATTTACTTTAAATGTTTTTTTCTTCTTTTTTTTAAAGTGTAGAATAAATTAGGGAGTTTCTTTTGGTATTGAAAAATTGATAAGTATTAAAAGTTTATGCAAAAGGGCACCATCAACTCCTTCCTCGCATAGTGGCTGATGATTATACAACAAATATTTTTAGACATTAAATTACCTGTTTAATTGAAAAGGCAACACTGAAATTTTCAGGACACATGTTATTATTTAATTGGGAGTAATGATTTAAAATAAAACATGTTTTTATCTATTTTTTCTTGTGAGGAGTATTTGAAGCATTGTCAAATATTAGTGATTTCCCAAATTAATATCTTGAAACCGTATTATTTAAATTTTACATGGAAAAAAAGTCTTATCTCGGTGGCACACAAGCAAAAACTCTTAGCTTTGAAAATATTTGCATTTTATTTCATACATAATACATACAGTTGGACCAAGATTTAACGAATTTGTTGGGGCTGCAACTTTTATGCGTTAAATCAGGGTTATTTGTAATATAGGGGTGCGAAAAAAGTTTATTAAAAAATTACACTTACCTTATATAAAAGCCTTAATGAGCAACTGCACAAAAAAATCCTTAATTAGAGAGTGTATACTTTTTATTCAACATTCCTTGACTTATTACACACTAGTTAATTTGAAATGTTAAAGTACTAAATAATGTATATCTGACAATTTCCTTGACACTTGATTCGAAATAGTGCTCTTTCGACTTTATGGAGAGAAGAAAATACTATGTCATTTACTGCCTGCTGCATAAGGGATGTTTTTAGTTTAAAGGCCATGTAAAGGTATTAGTAAATTTTCATGGAAGTTTAATTAGCGCTTTCTGCATAACATTTGCTATTCATTGGTTCCCCCACACCCATTAAATATTGCTGATTCCAAGAAAAGTCTTTTTTTGCTTCAGACAGGATCGATATAGCATAAAAAAAATATTTAAAAAAAATTTCAACTGTTAAAATAATTTGTTAATTCAGGGTTTATCAATCGGTAAATAGGGGTTTTGGCTTTCATTTTACTCAGGGTTTGAGAACAATTCGCTAAATCGCAAAATTCGTTAAATCGGGTCCAACTGTAGTAATGAATCTTGGTTTTATAAGTATTGTAAACACTTAATATGCACTCAGGATGTTTTTTTTTTTTTTCATTTAGAGTTGAAAAGTCTCACAAAAAGTGATTTTTCGTTTGAGAAATTTTTTTGTTGAACTTTATAGTTAATATTTCATTGCAATCAAGATCATGCGATCTAGAATTGTGTTTGCTATAAGTGATTTCATGTTCACAGTTTTCAATTTTATTACTAAGCATAATCCATCTTTATTCACATAAATTTATCATACTGTAAAAATATTTTTTTACATCAACAGCCTCCTGTTATTGTTAAGCAAGTAACTCAAGATAAAAACAAGGCTAATAAACAAATGCCATCAAAAGAAGAAGTCATTAAAAAAAGTGTAAGCGAAAACTTTATACATATTTTTCTGATCATATTGTGAATTGTTAAATATATTGTCTCATTTAATTTTTAATATATTACAGTCAAACCTCACCCAATAGCGGACACCGTCAGGACTAAAGTTTTTTGTCCATTAACGGGGAGTGTCTGCTATTGGGGAGTCTGAATTTACGATGTCATTTTAATTTTGTATTTCAAACCTACATATACAATGTATAGTTATAAATTAAATTAATGAGTATTGCTTATATAAGTGAACCTAACTAATAAGTAAATAATCCACTGAATCTTTCGGGAAACTAAAATAGGAAGGCATTTGGTGTAAATTGTTTCCTCTAGCTGAACAAAACCAGTCAAGCACAATGGAATCAATGTTGTTGATTTTCAGCACCTTTTTTGTTTTAGATTGTAGCAAAACGTAGCGCGTACTTTTCACTTAATCCAGCAATACGGTGCCAATTCCTCATCAGGATCTGGTGGGAAAGGACGTGGAGCTGATACTCCTCTCCCAAAATCTAGTAAGAAAGAGGGGGGGGGGGATGCGGTTGTTAAGTTGCACAAGAGTATTTTTTCTCTCCCATGCAAACTGATAAGACAAACTATTGTGTAAAAGGAGAAAGATTTTTTTCTTTTGCTTTTTGCTGGAATTTCATGCATGAAATGAAAACAAAACTTTCTTAAGCTTCGACTAAAACATTAGACTTGAATGGTTCCCATTTTCTTAGAAAAAGGGGCGTTAACCCTTTTATCGGTACAGGTTATACCCAGAACATCATAAAGGAGTAGAAAAAATGCTTGCCACAGAAGCAGTGCTGAGCAAAAGCTTACCAAACACAGAAAAATAAAACAAAACTCGGCTGATTTACTGTCCTTTAACGAGAGTGTCCACTAACGAGGAATGAAATACATTATACGCCTATCTCGAGGGTCTGGGGATTCAGAAACTGTCCGCTAATGGGGAGTGTGCGTTAAGAGAGGTTTGACTGTATATATATATTTTTAAATTCTATGAACTAGTTTTCTTATACTCTGTTGTTATTATTATATTATGTATGCATTCAGAATAGTTTCTGGTTCTAGGTATACCTTTTAATGAAGAAATAACTTTTCCACAAATTATTAATTAATCGACAAAGTGCCCATTACTGAAATTAGTGTGATTTGATCCATGCATCCCTGCTGTAAATTAATTACAAGAGTGAAACTCCTCCAAGGCTACTTGGAGATTATTAAAAAATCCGAGACTTTCATTTAAAAAAAAAATTATAGTTTTAAATGATAAAAATGCCTGTTAAGTTTAAACACTATCACATATCCAAGAAATATTTTCATTAGGAATAATTATAGCTGATGTTCACGCTATTGTGAACATATGATCATGATCAAGAGTGCCGATAAACAAAAGTTCTTCCTTACCATATCCGAACTCCGAACAAATTCAGGCTAGGTCATAATTATGGTAAACAGTAATTGACTAGGAAACGACTAACTAAATACAACTAGGAAAATCTTCATCTGAATACTTTTAATAATTTTTATGTATTCTGAAAATATTTTGATTTTAACAAAATCTTTTGAATCATTTGCCATAATTTGTTAATGGACATCAAAAATGCCACTATTTAAAATGATTAAAAGGAGGATAGGCAAGAGATGTCTAGTTTTTCATGAGCTTCCTCTTGAAAACATCCCTGTTTATAAGTGCATATTTCATTTTTCAGGGTTTTCTGAACAAGGTCAGTTTTGCCCTATAATTAGCCCTTAAAAATACTTACCAAATTTTCATAAGTGACAAGTTACCATGTATTTTAAAATAAGTATTTTAATAAAACAATAAAATGGTTTTTGTTGGTGTTGAGGATGCATGAATTTTAAATTTTTATTGGCTGCTTTATTTTGTTTATTGTTTCATCATTATCTATTATGTTTTTTTTTTATTGTTATTTTTCTTTTAGGATGAACTTATAGCAGAATATTTAAAAGTGCAAAATATGGATGCTGCTGTCAAATCATTTCGAGATATTAAAATGCCCAAAAAGTAAGTGCAATAGTTAAAGCATGTTGTAGTATTTTGCATGTTCCATTTCTTAATAGTTTTTTTTATTTAAATTGTGTATATAAATTACACAAATATGAAGTTGCTGACAAAAGATAAATAAATTTAGACAAAAAAGCTATTTATACTGCTTAAAATGTTGCTGATTGTGTGACCTAATGTATAAAAGAGTATTGTGATTTGTTGCAATCTAAATGTAGGAATTTCTTAATTATAACATTCTCTGTATCTTTGAAGTTGTGCTGTTATCTAGAATTGCACTTTATAAACCTGTGTTTAATGTTTTCTGTTTCAAAAAATGTTCTTGAAATTAAATTTGAACATTTAGGCATGTAATAAATAAGGGCATTTTTTAGAAAAAGTGTCTTTTTCCATTTTATTTTTTTATTAAAAATACAATCATGTATGTTGATGCTTAGTATGTTGAATGATTGTTTGTAGACACGTCAGTGAAGTTCTACTTATGATGATGAAAGTAACTATTGAGAAAACAGAGAGTGATAGAGAATTACTTAGCCAGCTGCTTGCTGAATTGAAAAAAGAAGGATTAATGAATGGAAATCAAGTGATGGATGTAAGTTTCTTATCTAAACATGTTAGATTATTATATTTTTTAAATAAATTTTTTATTTGATTTTAAAATGTATAAATTATTTCAATTTCTGAATATCTTGTATTAAAAGAAGCGTTACAACAGTAATAGCAGCAATAGTTAAAACTATTGCATTTTAAAACTTACTGCTTGTTTATTAATGCTGCCATTACCGCCAGTGTAAGGAGATTTGGTACATATCGCTAAATATCCCTATCTGATAGATGCCAGATTCACTTTGTGTATTCAGTAAAGATGATTTACTGCAATTAAGTCATTGTTATTTCCCATTAGTTATGCTGTAAACATCTTACATCATAAACCTTTTAGTAAAATTTGTTGAATAAACTTGCTGTAAAGTGTTTTCTTTTTCTCTGCTGTGCTTATTGTCTTGTTTTGCTGTCAGAGAATTGATTCTAATGAATTGGTAATGAAGCAACTTTTTAAGAATCATCATGCCATGCTTGTGAAATCACTGTTAGTGTTTTTTTTTTACAAATACTGATATTTTTTTTATATTCATCACCATAGGCCTTGAAAAGTATTTTTCAACAAATATCTGAATTAGAAGTTGAAGTCCCACGTGTCAAGTCTCATGTTGCTGGCTTTGCAGCTAGAGATATAGCAAATGACCTTGTGACTCTGACTCAAGTTGCTGAGCCTTTGGAAGGAGGAACTCATTATCCTCTATTTTTACTTTGTTTACAACAACTTCATAAATCTCAAGGTCGAGTTTGGTTGCATTCTGCTTTTAGTCAAAGCAAAATCAATCTTCTGTCTATGCTACCAGGTAATTATTTTCCTTTTATGAAAATGCTTGTGTGTGTGTGTGTGTGTTTTTTTTTTTTTTTTTTTAAATTTGATATTTAAATTTAATCGGTTTTATCTAAATTAAGATGATGAATCTCCAGTTTCTTTTCTGTATTAAAGATAGCAGCTAATTTTTATCAATAAAAGAAAAACTGTTAGTGTTAACTTTTACCCTAATGATATCCAGCTGAAATTAATGTAACAAATATCATTAATATTTAACAAATATTCGCTAATAAAATTGTTTAAAAAACTGCTACAAAGATGTGTCCGTGGTATACTATGCATTAGGGTGGGCTGAAAAAATCAAAATTCTGCTGAGCACTTAGCCTTTGTGTGGAAATTTGTGACTCCCTGACACTAATTGCTATGCAAAATTTCATGATTCTAAGTTTCTGTCTTCCGCTCTGGCAAGAGTTTTTAAGACTTTTAGGAAAAAATAGAGAATATTTGAAATAACAATGACTTACATAGGATTCATTATCAACTGAATGAACTTCCATTTAACTTTCCTTTGATTCCACCCTGAATTTAGTGAAAAAATTTCAATGCAGATAAACAAGAAGTATCCTCATCTGGAAACAGATTTCTTTTGTTGATCAAGTCCACAGACTGGATACTGGCCTTTATGAACTTTAAGGAGCTCATTTATTTTTTTCAAAAGCTCATTTAAACCCCTTTAAACCAATCTCATGTTCAAAATGTTGCAATTCAACATTTCTTTCATGCTTTATTTTCAGCAGAAATCAAACAAGCAATGAAGCTAAATTAATGTAGAAGACAAAAAAAGGAAAAAATTCATATACTGCTGTTTACTTGCTCAGGGCAAAACATTTCAGCATTTGTATCTGTCCAGAGACATCATTCCCTGAAATATATCCTCCCAGTTCGGCAACTGATAGTTCAACTCTCTTACATGTTACTCTATCAGGTTACTTATCCTCAATTATCTAACTTCTAAAAGCAAAGCATTGTGATACTACTTGTACCAAAGGTTCTGGCTAATTGATGTGTTAATAATGCCTTATACCTAAAGAAGTAAAAATGAGATTTTCTAACATGCTGTCAATGCAATTTTCTTTTTCCTTTAATTTTTTTTTTCTAAATTAGTGTTGTCATACATTTCCCTAGCTCATGTGGTAATTATTGAAACAGTTATCTAAAAGCAGGGGCTAATCACTTTTGAAAAATGGCTAAAGAAAGTTCTGAGCATTAACCAATGTCTACTAACCATATTCCCTAATCTTTGCTTCCATTTAGATGTTTACCATCAAAAGTCAATGTACTTGAATTGTATATTTTTACTAACTGGAACCTTTTTTGTACAGAAATTGATAGAACGAAGGAAAGACTGGCTGATATTCTAGAAGACCGTGGTTTGAGTTTCTTATTTCCATTGCTCCGTATACAAGCAGATCTTTGGAAACAACTTCAAACCGACCCAAGTCCTACTTCTCTCTATAGGTGGATTAAAGAATCTGTTGATACTTCACAACACACAGTGCCTGGTTTCGTCAGCGCCTTAGTGTCTTGGTAAAGCTTACATTTATAATTGTTAATTTTCAATATAATTCATATAATCAACACAAACTTCTGTGTATCAATCTATTGTTCATTTTTTCATTCAATTTAAATCACCAATCATCTGCACGCTAAGAGACTGAAAGAAATCAAAAAAGCAATTACATTTAAGTCTTCAAAGAAATGCTTCAATCAAACAACATTTAATAACTTTGGTGATTGGAATCCTTCACAATGATTTTACTTGCAATGGAAACAAAAGTTATTTCTTCTTCTTCTTCAAGGATTAGGCATATAGCCTGTGCCGGCTTCTTGATCGTCCCACCGCTTCCTGTGCCTACCACGGTCTTGGTTGCCCCTTGGTCTGTAATAAAAGGCAGCTCTTGGAAGTCTCCCTCGTGCCATACGTCGAACATGGTTTTTCCAATCGTTGCGATATTCCGTGATTTTTTTCATTTAGGCTGAATATCTGTAATTCCCTTCGAATGGATTCGTTCCTTATTTTGTCTAGGATAGTGCAGTTTTTCAGTGATCGCAAACACTTCATCTCTGCTGCTTGAATTCTACTAGTTTCTTGACTGTTCAAAGTCCATGTTTCAGATCGGTATAGTAAGGTTGGCACCGCCATAACCTTATAGAACTTCAGTTGTGTTTCCTTTCTCGTTTTTCCCTTTAGGATTCTTGTATTCCGCATAAGTGTTGAAACCTATGTAGTTTGTTTTGGACATCATTGTCGTGGTCAAAGGTGATGTCACATCCTAAGTAGTTGAAGTGCTTCACCTGTTAAATAATTCTATTATCAATAACAATTTTACTTCTAATTGGCTCTTTACCCCTAAATGCCATTGTTTACTGACTTCAAAAGTAACTTTAAAAATGAACACAAAATTTCTTAGAATAGTTTTGAACAACTCATTTCATACAAAATATTTAAGTTTAAGTCCTTATGAGTGGTATGTATTTTGTTATTTCAACAAGCTTTATGAATGAAAGTTGGAATTCTCAAGTCGGGTTTTAAAAGTCTAAACAGTCTTTTCTTTTGCATGTCACGTGTCACACATACAACAAACTACATAAATGTCAAAACAGCCTTTCATGCACTCAAAACAAATTAATTGCTTAAGTAGTAAAAAAAATCCAATAACCCCATACATTTATAAATGTTGAAAGCATGAATTAAATGAGGCATTGAGAAGCAAAGGGATGTAAGTGGACATTTTCAAGTTTTTTGTTAAACGCATTCAAAGTTGCAGAGCTTAGTAGGCTTCATTGAAATTTTTTTCTAAATCATGCTGTATAGCAGCACCTACCAGGGCTATTAGTAATATCTCTTGCCCTACAGCAGAGGGACGATTCACCTACCATTTGCGATGGTTATTTTGGCACTTTTATCCCTTTGCTTCTCACTGCCTCAGTTAATGTTTTGTAACCTTACTCTGGACATAGTCAAAGGTCATGCATTGACATTAAGTGAGTATTTTAATCCACTTGATATTTTCTTTGCAGCTCATTAGAAGTTTCTTTTTGAAAAGAAAACTCTTAAGCAAAATCATTGAAATAGAAATAAAAAACTTTTTTCACTAAAAGTAAAGTTTCAGGTGATTATAAATATCTCACAAAAATAACAATAATAATAACCACTTGTTGAGAAAGCAATAGAGTTAAATGAAATACTTTATAGTATGTTGCCTCTACGATTTGAAAGTATCAATAGTTTGAATAAATGTTCTCAACTATTCCATGATTTCCCCCCCCCCCCATGTTTTGGCATGTGCTACTGTTTGCACTTCTGAAAAGGTATATTTTAGCTTCTAATGTATTATAGAAGTTCATACTTCATTAGTAGCTGAAATGTTCTGTAGTTTAAGCAAAGTAACTTTAATGTTCTTCACTACTTAGTTTAAATGTGTAAAAATTTGCCTCATAGAAAAAATGGGAACAAAGCCATGTTTTCATTATCAATGTTATTGCTTATTGAAAGAAAAAAAAAAAAAAAGCTAGCCTAAGGTTTGACTATAAGGCTATAATTATAGTAATATCTGTGTGATTTGTTTAATTTATTCTATAACTTTTATTTAGTGTTTTTATTTATGAGGTCTACAGAAAAACTAAAAATAGTGCTAATTTTGTTACTTTTTCACTTTAAAATTCTAAATTTGTTTCATCAAAATGTATGCATTTATATATCATTAAATCCTGATATACTTTTTAGTATGATTAAATACATCACTCAGGAGACTACTTTAGCTGATGGCTTAGATCGTTCAAGTGTGCCAGACAAAATAATATTAGATAAAGAAAAAGAAATGTTGGAGAAATTCAAGGTATGTACTCTTTCAGCATTTGATTATATTAGGTTCAAATAAAGACTTACAATTTTTGCATGCAACCAACAAGTTAAGGATTGTAATAGATTAGAAAACAGTGGAAAAAAAGAGGTAGCAGACAGCTAAATATTTCATCAATAGCAAGTTTTTCTAGATTTCATAGAAAACTTGGAAAATTCTGGGAAACCTATGTTCTTTGTATAAAATTTTGAAAATACTATGTCTGATTTGAACTCCTTTAAATTTTTCAGCTAATTGAAATTGTTGGAACTAGCTTAAAAAATGAATATCAAGGGAAATTGAAAATGTGTGAAAAATTTCATTAAAAAATGTAAGAGAAAGTACTGAGTGATCAAACTTAATTTTTAAGCATTGGAGAAAAAATATTAATTGTAAAATTAACATTTTATATTGGTGATAAAGAGAAGGTTTTGAGTGAAAAATAAGAATTTTATCACTTCATCTTTGAACAAGTATAAAAATGTGAAACGGGAGCTTGAGTCAAAATCCACCATTATAAAACCACTCATTTTTTTATGTTCCTAGTGGTTTTTATTCAAAATTTCATAAAAATAGGAGTGCTTTAACCTAATGAGATAAAAGATTATGTCCTCGCAGAAAATGCAAGGTGTGTAGAAACACTTGTACTTATATCCGTATATATAGAATGCTAAAACTTCAGATATTTTTGTATGAGTAAACATCCTTGTAATAAGTTCAAAGAAAAGCAATTGTTTACAATATTTTTGTGCCAATAGGAAATAATGTGTATTTTTTCTCTTGTAGCCTGTATATCAAGCATTTTTGCATGAACATCCAGATTTACAGCTTGTTGCTCTATATGCACTTCAAGTTCATTGTTACAATTGTGGTTTTCCAAAAGGTAAGTAAGGTTTTTCATATTAGTCTAATAGTTATAATTACATTGTGGATGCAAATAATAGTGCTGAATGTAATAAAAAATATAAACATTTAAATAACTATACATCTAGAAAACAAAGTTCATTTTAAAAATATCTCTGAATAGTGTAAAAAATTGTATATTGACTACCAACTTAAGTCTTTTCTCATCCGGCTCTCATCACTAACCGCAAATGAACTTGAAAGTTATGTTTTTTTTGACTTACCAATGCATTGCTTTATCAAAGTTTTATCCAGTAAAAGTGATCTGTAGAGATGTTTTACACAGCATTTTAAAACTTTTTATTACAAAATATTGTTTTCTATCCACTAATGCAGCCATAATTTACCTTCTAATTGAGGCGGAGGGTCATGACAGTACTTGCATCAGTGACTTGCGGTCCGCCCAAGCAGTGAAAACAAGCCTAATCCAAGCAGAAACGAATGAAACGACCTATTTTTTGGTTGCAATCAAATGTTGAAATCTTGTATTGAGGCCTTGTGTATGGCGTCTAGTTGTTCACATCATTTTTTGATTGCAAAGGAATGTTCTGAAGAAACACTGAATGTGTTTTATATATCAAACTTAAGTTTGTAAAGAAATTTTCTCCTCACTCAGTCTCTGTCTTGTCACTTGGCAGACTTCCTTTTACCATTTTGTTGCTTTTTATTCTAGATTTTGGTTTAAAATTTCAACAGGTCTTTTTTCTAGTTATAATTTTATAGGCGTACAAGGGAATCATGTGCTAACAAATTCTTATTCAAGCAATTTAAGTATTTTAAACTTGAAATATTGTGTTAGATGGTCTTATTTTATGAAATTTTAAATGTGTCGGATTTTTATTTGTCCCCTTCATTGCATAAAATGCTCTTCATTGTAAAAGCTTTTTTTTATTTTCCAATTCCCATACCATATGTAATGAAATTTGTTCATTGATAGGAATGCTTTTAAGATGGTTCATGATGTTTTATGATCAAGAGATTATTGAAGAAGATGCATTTTTGAAATGGAAAGAAGATGTGAATGATGATTATCCTGGAAAAGGGAAAGCACTTTTTCAAGTAAATATGCCTTTCTTTAAAAATGCATTTTTTAGTTTTATAATAAACAGTTGATAATTTTCATTAATTTTGGGTAAAACCATCTGTTATTGACATTTGTAACTTGGAAAAACTTTTACTTTCCACAACAGCGAACTCTCTTGCTGGTGTCTGATCTGAAGTGATTAGTTGGGCTTTTAATTTCCCAAAATATTTAATTTTTTGAAGTTTAAGTAAGAAAAACCAATAGTTAATGACTTAATTATAATTGAAGGGCAATGGGGAAGAATCATAGTCCTCTTTTTTTTTTTTTAGAAAATCAGATTTCTACGGTAACTATTCAATTGTTACAAATAGTTTTCAACTATAATATCATTCTGGCAAGAAAGATCATAGTCACAGAGTTATAACAGGAAAAAGTTTGATTCTAACATGC
The DNA here is from genome assembly GCF_026930045.1 of Uloborus diversus. Taxonomy (NCBI): domain Eukaryota; kingdom Metazoa; phylum Arthropoda; class Arachnida; order Araneae; family Uloboridae; genus Uloborus; species Uloborus diversus. Next base: position 148,628,663 of record NC_072738.1, on the reverse strand, counting down.
AAGACTAAAGGATTTCAGAAATGCAATATTGGAAATTATATGATCATTTTCCCCTGTGGCCCTTCAATTTATTATTAATACAGGGGTTAAAGTTGTCATGTATTTCCTGTGTTTTTACAACTGCTCTATATTTCTTATATTACCACATAAATGCTTTAAAAAAAAAAGTGGAAATTTGAGTTTCTCTAGCAAATGTTGAAGTTCTACATTAATGGAACCCTATATTTGCAGTCGGTACCCAGAACCGAAAATGTTTTTGATGCTCTTCAGAGATACATTTTTGATTTAAGTTAGTTTCACTTAAACGTGGTCTCTAGTACAATGGGATCCTTAAAAATATAGACAACATATGCAACTTGATCACAGTTTTTAAATATGGGTTCTTATGTGTCTTGAACATAAATGTACTAAACTTCACTCATTAGGACTTATGTGTGAAGAAAAATAAATAAATATAATCAGCTTAACATGTAAACAAGAATTCTCCAATTAACTGCAAAATAATTTCTATTTGAGAAACTTGTCCTCAAATCTTGTTGAGTCTTTTTTTTTACTTGTTATGAATGAAGTATAGCTTTAAATTTTTATAAACTTACAAATGTTGTGTTATATCAATAGGTAAATCAGTGGTTGACTTGGTTGGAAGAAGCTGAAGAAGAAGGTTCAGATGATGGTGAAAATTAGATCTTTTGAAAAAGAGACTTCAGTCTAAAGCTAAAAATATACGGTTGACTTCTTCCCTTTACAACTACTATACTCTACATTTCTTCATAAGTAACCTACTTCTCAAACATCGCAATCCTTTAGGGCCATTGAATGCATTGGGATTTTAAATAATTTTTCCTTTTTGACTGTCTTAATTGTGCATCTCTTATTTTTTCCATGAAGGTATTTTCAGCTGTGCGCATCTTACATATATATATATGCCTGCCATGTTGGTTCCTTTGTCAAACTTTTGTATATTCGATGGCTCTTTTGGTGGCAGAAAATTATGTATAAAGATATAAAACGAAAATTGAGACTTCTCTGCACTATGTACTAGTGCATATAGGAAAATTTAAATGATGCAGAATTTAGATTGTTTTTAACAAAGACTTATCATTCTAACTTCTGCACTAGATGGTTCTGTGGTTATGTATATTTGATTTGCTTGTTTGAAATCATTGAAGATGGCCACTAAAATATTTTGCCAAGGTTTGTTTAAAAACAAAACACACAAGAAAATCACTTTTTGGCTATCATTAATTTTTGTGGGAGTTGCATGTGTGAGAATTTTCAATTTTAAAAGCATGAATTGAAGAACATTAACCCTTTATTTCTACTTACTTATGACTTTATCCAGTACTTCCATTAATTACTATTAAGAATTTAATCATTTACTGAAAAATCCTGTGGAAAGGAATTGCCTTTTAATTGAAATTTAGAATCGTTACTGTAAAATGGAAAAATAATAAATATGCAAAGCTTTCGAGAAAAGCATGTAAAATTTTTATTTATGATTTGAGTGAAATCTGGGGAACTTTTGTTATAAATATAGAAACCTGAAAACACCTGTCTTTCATTATTTATGTTATGAATGAGTTTAAGGAATCACAAAGGTATTTAAATTATGTCAGTATTGTTCCAGACGAAAAATATATGTTTGAATTTTCTTTATTTTACTATGAAAAGTTGATTATCATTCTTTAAGTTTTATTTTTGTTCAAGAGCCTCTGCTGGCAGATTTTAGAAATGTGAAATTAAATTGTAGTTTAACATTTTTGATGGCTTTTATGTGACTAAGTTATCTTCATACATTGTATCTATTGTGGATTTTAAAACTGAACTTTCACTTGTTTCGTTATTCTTTCATATAAATTTTCATAATCTTTCTACAAAAGCTTTTGTGTTTTTACTGTTGATAGACTGGGCAGCATTATGAACGATTCAACCAATTCTTGACATGAAAATTGATTGTATGTAGTAAAATTTCTGAAAACTGTAGACACGGATTTAAGAGCAATCATGTTTGTACTTGAATAAAAACATTTTTCGATACAAAATTGCTTTGTTTATTTTTTTGAATTTCTTTTTTTTTTTTTTTTAGAGAAACATAGAATTAAATTAATCTCTTTTTCTCTCACGGGAGAATCTTTCAGTTGCCACCTGTGGGGCCAATGGAATGACGAGGGGCGAGTAAGATAAGTTCTGAAAGCTACAGATTTCAGACTTTGCCAAGAAGGACAATCTTAAGAAATGCAAAGCAAGTGCATTTTATTACTCGAATATGGAAGTAGCAGAAGAGAAAGACCATAGCTGTCTGTGGCGGGGGGGGGGGGGGGGGGGTAAAATTTATAGATTGAGGCCTGTGCAAAGTACAATGTCTTACTTGGCAAAAGTCTATGAAACTAGCCTATTTCATCCAAGTTATAACAGGGTTTCCACGCCACAGGAAAACCTAAAGAAATAGGGAAAATGCAGGGAATTTTGAAATTTTCCTCAAAAACCTGGGAAATACAAGGAATTGTTTTTTTGGATTTAAAGTTGCAAAAATCAATATCCAAATATAAACTACCAATACATAAATAAATAAACAGTAATAATATTATTGATAATATTAATGAAGTTCAGAAATAAAATAAAAAATAGTAACTTTGCTTCTTTTTTTTAGAGTAAATATTAAAATGTTGACCATAAAAACAATCTTTTTATTGTTTTATTAACATGTATTTTGAATTTCATGATTATTCAAAGTGTATGAAATTACTAGTAGTAGTTGTCGATATTCATTGTTCTGCTTAACTTTTACACTTTTAGGTTCAAGTAATGAATGGTTAAGAGAAGGCTTTTTTTACTTTGCATAAAGTTAAATATATTCAATCACCATGCTATTATTTCAGTTATTACAAATTTTTATTTATCCCCTTATTTATTTATTAAAATATTTGTTTTGATTTTATTTCCTGTGGTGAAATTATAAAGATATTAATTTTCTTTTTCAAACATCAGTGTTCGCTCGTTTGTAATGTCATTTTTATACGAGGAAAACACGGAATTTTTTTTCCAAAATTGAGTGGTAACTCTGTATAAGATATATTTTGCTTCATAGTCTGCACATATACTTTCTAGCATCTCTGTCCAATCTTTAACAATTGTTGGATCAACAGATTTGGCTTCACCACAAATTGACTTAAATGAAATATTAGATCTTGCCCGAAATTTCTGAAGCAGCCATCCATTCGCCGCCTCAAAATTGGTTTGACCCGACTCTTCTGCTACTTCTTTGGTTTTTTCTTGAAATAATGATCCACTAACTGGCAAGTTGTTCATATAACTGAACAAAACCAGTTGAACACAAAAGAATCAATGTCCTTGATTTTCAGCACCTATTTCTTTTTTGCGTTTTCTTTGCTGTTTAAAAACCACAGCTCTTCAATTTTATTCTTCTCTTTTAATAATGTTTCAGTTCGTGTCTTCCCGACATTAAAATGCTCAAATTTTTCTAATAGCTTTTTTTTTCCTGCATACTCGGTAATCTCAATAATATATTTTAAAGTTAGCCTTTTTCGTTTGCACGACAATATTTATGACATAAATGCAACAATTAAAATGTCTCTCTTAATGAAGAATAAAATTCACTACTGTACAAGAGAAACTTATTCGTTAGCACGTGAATACTTATTCTCACCCCTTTCTTGGAATCGCTCCTTGACGAAATATTGATTCATTCTTTTTCTATAGCAGGTGGACAAAAAACTTCACATTTGAATGACTCTTGCTTACAGAGAAAAAGGAGTGCTAATCCTCTTATTGGTACTGATTAGCCTTTGAATATTGTATAGTAGGAAAAATGCTTGTCACAAGAGCAGTGATGTACAAAATCTTACCGGACACAGAATACAAAAGGAAACTTGGACCATTTAATGCCAGCTAAAGAGATGTGAAATACATTAGTCTATCTAAGTCTGGGGATTTGATTGTAAATGAAATTTGTTTATTTTCATTTAAGCTTTAATTCAGAAAAGTTGAAAAGAAATTCTGTGATTATTTTGAGTGCAAGTTTTTAGGTATCATTAAGTGTAATGCTGAGCCAAATGAAATTCAATTAAAAAAGCTGTCTTAAAATATTCTCAGACTAAAATTTTCAGTTTTTTTTTATACAAATCTACTGGTTATATTTCTTTCAAAAACAACAGGTATGAAGTACTAAGTGTATATGATTTTTGCTCTAAGTCAAGTCTATGAGTTGATGGTAGCTCGCTATCAATTGTTTCGAAAGTTGTCTATGGAAAAGTTTTACATGTTAAAAGCAGCTTCCCAATAATACGCAAATATGATTTTGGACTGTTTGTTGGCCCATCCAGTGTTTCTAACAATTAGCTCAACATTAGTTCATTAAAATTTCAGACTGTAGAGATTCACCAAGTTTCAAATCCAAGCACACACACAGAATTACTCTAGATTTTTATCCCTTATCATATTAACCAATGTATCAACACAGCAAATTGCCAGAAGTTGAAAAAGATATCTTGTGATTCCTTTAAAATATCCAATAATTGCAGCAATTCGTTTTGCAGTGCCAAATGATGGGCTCATATAATAATGTACAATCCTCTTTGGCCCATGAAGAATCTTCACATTCCTTTCATACAGCCTTTCCAATGATAAAGCTTTACTTAAAGGTTGAAGTTTTGAATCCTTTTAAACTTCAGCTGTTTCCATTTGCAGTTTGTTTTTGTTAGGCACTGAATCTGAGCTGTTGCTTGTTACGTAGGCTGCCTTATAAGTTTTTACAAAAAGTAGGAAGAAAAGCAAAATTTGAAAAACAAGCTGTTTTATTGCTTTTCAAAATACTCACCTTTAAGATTTATGCACTTTTCTATCTGTTGAAACCAATTATTGAAACATTTTGTCCAATTTGAAGTTGATTTTGCAAAAACATGGTTTTGGAAAGAAGCAACAGCTTCTTGATGTAATTAAAATAGTTTCCAGCGCATTTTTTTGTTTGGTATAGGGGAACAAGAATAAGTTGTTAAACGATAAATCAGGAGAATATGAGCAATGAGACATTAATTCAACACTTTGAGCCTTCAAATAATCTTTTGTTTCACGTGTCCTGCATTGAACTGGCGTTGTCGTAATGAAGAATGAGGGGTGATTTTTGTTGTTCATTATAATTTCTTTGATTACTTTTGGCAAACAAATTTCCGTATACCATTTAGCATTTATAGCTTTTTGATCCTCTAAAGCAGGACTTCCCAACCTGTGGGTCGCTATTTTGAAGAAAAAAAAAAAACAAGTGATAAAAACAAACAATATTTATTGTCATTTCTAAACAAAATATTATTGAACGAAACTTCTTATCTCTTTTTCTTGAACTTTTTGTCCTTATTCTTTGATTTAAATGATACATTATGACTTGGTTTTGGAAATTCAACTTCTTCAGGCTTCTTTTTGATGCTAAAAACGGGAAATAGAATTCCAGTTATGAATCTCAAAATAAAGAATTGTAAAAAAATGACATTTTTGTTAAGCACAAAATAGGCAGTGCATCAGACACAACATAATCAATTTCTCAAAATAAAAAGTCTGAGGAAAAATTTAAATTTACTGTAAATATTAAAATGCATCAGTTACTTCACCTTGCAGTTATTAATATGTTAGTTGCAATTAATAATAAATTCAGAGTTTGAAACTGTGAATAATTTTTTGAATTTCAGGTATATTTTGTGCAACAGAACTTAGACAGAGACATGATAACCATTATGTATTAACTTCTGACTTTCAAAAAACTACAAGTAAAACAACCTCTTAACCAGAATAGCTACAAATATGTATAATTAAACAATTTAAAATGAAAAAGTCACTTTAATGAATTAATCATGCAGCAATCTTAATACAATTCAATTCACATAATTTTGAATTACTGACTGAGATAAGACTTAACTCTCACAAGAAAAGGGGACTTGTTTTCGCATTTTATACTAAAAGATTTTCGAATAAGGGTTAGCTTACGTCTTAAATTATAACTTGGGCAATCATATTTTAATCTAAGTTGATTTTCAGTAAAAAAAAAAGATGGCAACGCAAGAACTCAGTGGCACAGGAGGCCATAGGGGCCAAGGCCTACAGTGCCCTTCTCAGTTATTGTGACTGAGGGCTCTGGATAGCAATGCTGATGTTTTGGTTAAATGGTCAGCCAAATGCAGAACCCCAGTGTTTACTTCCTAAGCATGCTTGGAACTCTATTTACTGACACACTGTAAGGCTGAGTCGACCATGTCTAGCCTGGAAGACAAATCCGGGTCTGCAGAGTGCAAGTGCTGCAACTTTGCTGCGATGGTACTCCATACACTGTAGCACATTATCAGATAGAAAGAGAAGTAAACTGCACAACTCTTAACTTTTGACTACAATCCTGATTTCCTATGCACTCCTTTCTACAATACACTTTTCAGCACATTCTGGAACTTTTGGGTTAAAGTATTCTGAAATGAGTTAGAATACCTTTTTATGCTAACAAGAGTTTTTCTTCCACTATGTAAAGCTTTTTCCCAGTCTTCTTCAGAACCTTTAATGGCATATTGAGAAAAATCTAAGTCTTTTAATTTCTCCACATTTTCTGTTTGTTGCTGCTTTACTTTTTCTGCTTCTTTTTCCTATAAATAAATTACATACTCCTTAATGAAATATGAAGTTTGGCTTGGTTTACACACTTTGAAGTAGCAAGGTGATATCAAATGTTTTTCAAAAAATATATTATAAAAAAATGTTTGTGATATCTAGTAAGATTTTTTTTTTAAATGCAGATTTCTGCACAGGTGTTTCTGATCACTTTTTAAAGTTAACTTTATCTTATATAGGGTAACATCCCCAGTAATTGGCCGGTCACCAGTGATTGGCACTACTTACAAAAATGACATAAAATAAGATTTGTACCCAATCTTTAAAAGTAGAAGGCTGTATATCAACTGAATGTACATTTACTTTAAAGATTATAACTTCAATTCATGTTACTAAATAGTAGCAGTGCATAGGAAAAAGAAACTATTGTGGCTTGTGTCAAATCAGCCATTTTTGTTGCAAAAGCTTCTTCTCTGGCTTAAAGGAAGCATGCACATCAATCCATTAAATTTTACTTAAAATATATTTTAAATTTTGGTTGACAAAAGTTTTGTTTAGTTGAAAGATGTTACTTTGAGTGGGTAGAAGTAAATTTTTGTCTCTTTTTTGGGTTTTTGAAGAAATGATGAATGCCATTTAGTGGTGCATCAGTTTTGCTAGTCCCCAGTAATTGGCACATGTGCTTATAGTCCCTAATGTGTTGTGAAATGTGTCACTAGTTCGATTTCTGATACTTTTGCAGCAACAATATTATATGGGTTCTACTATTGATTTGAATCCTTCAGAATCTACTGTTAAATTTTTAAAAGAAACAATAAAAAAACAAATATGTTTGGCCATCACAGTTAGATATTGCGGCTGTAAAGAACTGTTCCATTTTTTATGGTCCCTTTGAATCATCGGATTAATGTTCTTTTTTATGTGAAAACAGCTATAATTCGTAAAACCAAAACTGCATGCTGACTGATGAAACAGCAATAATCTCGATAATTTTTCCATGTAACATTCCAAATTCTTATTTCTCTGAAATACGTTTTTAACATCAAGATGTGTGATTTAACGTTAATTTATGTGAAATTAACTACTTTAAATTAACATTAATTATGTTTCTTATGATGATGAACTTTGTATGTAATTTAAAAGTAAAAAATGAAGCGATTTCCCAGTTCTATTAACATGTGCCAATTACTGGTGGTTTTGGTAACTTTTTATACATATATTTTAATAAAAATATCTATTCAAATATTGTTGCTTTCAGTGAACTAAATTGATGCACAGATGTGTATTCTTTGATACAAAAGTATTTGCAATTGAATTTTATTTTTCTAAGTAATGAAAACAGAGGTCAGTTTAAAGGACGAACCCTTAAAGTGCCAATTACTGGGGTCGTTACCCTATATGATTATATTCAGTATCAAATCTTATTACTATTACATATGCAAAAGGTTTGTGAGGATGTTTGTTACTCTTTCATGCAAAAACTACTGAATGGATAAAAATGTAACTTTACAATTGTTTTGTTGAATATTTTTGCTTTTCACCTGACTGTTCAAAGCGTTTCTCAAGTCAAATATTAAAGAAACATTTTCGCACAAGATTGGCAAATAATAAATGGATTTGGCCGAATAGTTTCCATTTCAATGTAACTTTAGGAAAATTAATAGTTTTTTTTTTTATTTGTGCTGATTGGACACTTACACATTATCCAATAGACCAGCAGGAGTTTCGCCAAACCTTTTTGCAAAAAGATTTCAAGAGCTGAGGCATTTACCAATTTTTTTCAACTGTCTCTGATTTTGAAGCTAAAGACTACACATAATATTGTTTCTCGGTTTTCATCATGTAACCAAAATATTACCATTAAAAAGAATTTTTAATATTTTTGTTAAAATGTAAAATAATCCACCAACTAAATTAGGCAAATTCATAAATAGCACCAAAATTTCCATTAATTTGTCTTAGTGCAATTTCAAACAATAGTCAAATGTTACTACTTATTTTGGGAACATTTTGTATGAGATTGTTTAGCATCATTTTATGGTCAACAAAAGTATTTCAGTATGTGGCAACAATATCTCTTTGACGAAATTAGAAACAGACAGTTTTACAAAGTAGGGCATGGGAGCATTATCCTATCCAACAATGAAACAAATTTCAACATTTGTACTTCAATAGCCATATAGAGATGGTTTGAAAACTATGTTCAAAAAAAAAATCCACTGAAATTTTTTTTTATAAACAAGTAAAGTTTAATTTAATATTTTGGAAGTTCTTCAAATTTGTATGTGCTTAAATGTCATGCTTTCGTTTTTAAATGAATACTATTTTGTTTAGCCTTATTGCTATTTTACTTTTATGGGTAAGGAAGAAACTTGATTTCTAATCATTTCAAAGCGATGTGTTTTGAGTTCTTTCACTTAAAACAGAAAACAAATGAAAGTAGCTATTGTTTCTCATAATTATTACTGACCCAGACAATGCCGGGCATTTTTGCTACTACTCCATATATTAGAAATATCTCAAGATATTGAAATTTTAAAATTTATTTTGAAATTGCATGCATGGTCAAAGGAGGACCCAGGAAGGGGCATTAACGCCTTCTCTCTCAACCCCACGCACCTCCCTAATATCAAATAAGGTAATTTAAAATTACGTTTTTGAACCCCCCCCCCTCACCTTCCTTGTGTAATGTCGCCAATGATAGCTTAAAAATAATTATTATTTTAACATTAGGAGAACTCTGAATCTCTAACCCCTTCCCCTAACATCACCAAAGTTAACTTAAAATTGTGGTATAAGAGTCTTAATTTCGACAGTGAGAGCCCTTGTGCCTTCTCTCTTCCCCTTATGTCACCAAACAGAGAGAGAGAGAAGAAAAATAGGCCTTCAATTTTGAAAAAAATTTAGAGAGAAAGCACTTTTTCCCCATTTCCTTTCAAACTTTAGCATAAAAAAGGTTCAATGCCAAACCATTTCTGGGGATTGCTACTGAGTTCTGATCACTTTTCTAACATCATCTGTCGAAGCTCTAATAAAATGCTTTGTCAGAACTTCGACTCTGAAAAAGTTCTAGAGAGAACTCCTGGATCTTCCCCATTCTCTTAACATCACCAATCACCAGAGACAGCCTAATATTGCATTTTTAAAGCTTCAGTTTCAAAAATGTTCCATGCAGAAGCTCCAGCCCTTTGATGCTACCAAAGATAACCTAAAATTGACTTTAATTTCAAAACAATTTTGGGAAAGGAACCCACAACCTCCCCTTTCCCTCAAGTAAACTAAAATTGCAAATCTTGACATAAATTCAAAAAAGGAAAAAATTAAGGTGAACCCTGAAACTTTCCCCAGGATCATCTCTAATATAAACAAAGATAGACTAACACATCATTTGAAAGATTTCAAATTGAACATTTCCAGAGTTTAATGAACATTTAAAGAAAATAACTGGATTGCATTTCAATTATACAACCTTAAGAATTAGAAAACAGTGCAGTCTCTTAACCTCACGTTCCCCATGTCATACTTTTTCAGTTCTCCTGTCACAGGTTAACAGTAGTAAGTTCATTCTACAAGGATGATTCAAAATTAACAACTTATTAAGTATTTACCAATTCTTCATTAAGATCTTCAGCAACTGGTTTCATTTTGACATCTGGTGTAACCAATGATTTTTCAATGGTTTTTTCTATGATATCAGACAAATATTTTGTTAATTTTCTGATAGTTCGGTTAAGAAGGCCATGTACTTGAGAGGCAGGTAGTCCTAAATCTTTTGCTGTTTCATCAACTGATTTACGTTGGGCTCCAAGAGAAAGCAAAATTACCTTTTGAAATAGAAAAAATATCAAACTCAAGATATAAATCAATCCTATTTTTAAACAATATTCTAACCAGCTTAAATTAGATTTTAGAGTAGATAAATATATTTGTTTACAATTTGATACATTCAAGAAATAATAAGTTACACAACAATTTTTTAATTATAATAGTTTTTTGAAAAATTATCATCCCCAGTATAGAGACACAAGACCATAGAAACAGAGCAGCAAAAGCAGTACAAAGACAATATAAAAGTTTCTACAAGGCAAGATCAAATAATTAACTTTAAAAAGCATTTAAAAAGTCAAGAGTCTGCAAAAAATGTGCCAAAAAGAGTTCTCTTCATGACAGTCCAATGTACCCAAGAATGTGTAGGGTAATGCTTAATGTTCATTGCACATCCTACATGTTGGGAAAACTTTTACTCCGGCCATGAACATTAGTGTGTCCTGTTGGTAGCCTAGACAAACCCCATGACAAACCGCAGCAACTGCGTCCGGAATCAGTCGGGGTTCCAGACCTGCTGTCCATGTACCAATGGTCAGAGGACACTCCTTGGATGTCATGTTGTATTAAAAGCCCTCTTCAGGCGAATTTTAAAAAGATCGAAATCTACGTTGGGAACAGTGGAAGTCTTAGCAAGTTAATCATTTTTATTAACAAAAGATGTAATATTTTGTTTATTAAATATACAAAATTTCAACCCACAAAATTCAAAAAGCAAAGCCACATTTGCAAATTCGAAAGCTTAAAGTATACATATACATGATCAGGGTCTTAAAAATTCTGAAGTCCAGCTTGCCCGAGTCACTAAAAAATAAGACTAATTCTTTTAGTACAAGAATCTTTCAAAAGTCATGTTACACTGAATTTTCCTTATTAATGCTGGGGACTAATTTGTCAGGCTCTTAAAATCTTCCCTCGACTCCTAAGATTTCATAATTTTTGTCTGTCTCTGTACACAATGGATCGTAAAAATTTTGTTAGAAATCCAAATAAAGTTGTTCAAAATTAATTTAGGAAATCTGAAACAATACAACGTAAAAAACCGAATTAAACAATAACAATAATTGATACAGTGAAATTTATGCAGGATGCTTATTATCGTGCAACAGAATAATAAAATCGCTACCACTATTTTGATCTAATCTATTTAATGCACACACACATACACCTAACAAAATTTAGTACTTTGAGGGCATCTGCTTTAATTATGCGGTGATTTTTTATATAAAGGTGTGACCTTTTTTATTAAGAAGTACATGTGGGTAACACGTCCTGCCCATCTTATTTTTTGGAATTTAATGTATGACCAGCTGGCAAACGCTCGAGAGGAAGACCGAAAATTAGATGGCTGGATTGTTTGGAAGGAGACTTTAGAACTCTTAAATCCACTAATTGGAGAAGTCAGTCAAAAATAGATCCATGTGGAAGAAGTCAGTGATGATGATAATGATTATCTTAGGAATTCCAGAATACTTTCATATAATCAGTGACCTGTAGTTTCTATAACTGGTTTGTGGTTAACAGAATATTCTTTAGTTTATTGCAATATCTTCGACATCTAAAAGATGTACCATCATCATCCAAATTTACACCACCAAAGTTGCCCTACATGACTAATGATAAGGATATAGTCTGAAAAATGCAGGGCCGTGGAGTCAGAGGGGAAAAGGACCAACTCCAGCTTTAACCCCTGGAATTTTTGAGTATTCAACTCTGACACCTTTATCACAAAGTCAGTCGAACTTCGACTCTATGATTCTGCAGCCCTGGCAAAAGTTGAAGGCTTGGAAGGAAATTGACCCCTCCAACTGGAGTTTTAAAGCCTTCGGTTCCCAATTCCTTTACCCCAAAATCAGCCTGAATCTGCAGCCTTGAAAAAAAAAAACTTTAATAAATGATTTGACTTATCTAGTTCAAGTAAGTATATTTACCAGCACATAATTTTCCAATAAATAGATAATTTTGTTTTGAACTTTCTTCCCACACTAGTGAACATAAGTTTCTCTAGATACAACCTGGCAAAAATGTACACTCATTCTTACTACATTTTCCAAGTAGCTCATGAAAAAGGTCCCATTGTGAGGTGCATGTAATGTATCTGAAGTTCCCCTAAAAACCTCATCCTCCCTCTGATCCTAGCGGATGCTCTAAACCTTTATACTAATGTTCTTTTTCTTTTCCCACTTGTGTATGAAGCTCCTTACAAATAGTTTTATTAGTCTGCAATTGCACTAATGTTTAAAACCATTTCTTTTTAGAAAAACCAAATTTTCATGTAACTAAATAATTATAGATATGTTTCCAAGCATTCATACCAGCTTTTCCCCAATATTGATTTATTAAGAAAGGCAATTATTCGAAAATAAAAGCTTACTTTGATAGGTGCTGAACTGCTTGGAACTTAAATGTACAAAGAAGAATCTTAAAGTCCTCATTCGAGAAATTCTTTTGATAAGAAACCACAGTGCCCCAATCAACTTCCCCTGTTGCTGGTGCCTTAAACTGGCCCTCAAAGTATATGTATATATATTTATTTTATTAATTTAATAGATTAAAAATGTAATAGATGTAATTTACTAACTTAATAGATTAAAATAGAATTATGCAGTACAGAATAAAATATAGCACAAATTTTACCTCTTGCACAATTGGGAGATGTATATCTTTAAAATGATTTCTAAAATACAGCTTTGTTAGAACTGGAATGCATGGAATTATGCAGTGAATGTCTCCAAGATTTTGGCAGTATTTTTCAAGAGATTTCATACGATGTGGATTGAGATAAATATCTATTTCAGCTTTAGTGAGGTCTGAAAAATAAAAATATATATTTTACACAAAGAGAGAGGGGGGGGGGGGGGGCAGACACACACATATATACATAAAAGTAAACACCTCTTACACATTATCTTAAGTAAGGAAGATATTTAAAACAATTTTTTCTTTAATTTACAAATTTTATATATAATATAGTCTTATGTCTGATGTTTTCTGTTGAGCTGAAGCTTTTAATGTGTTTCATTTCTTGAAGAAATCTTGCAATGTAAAACAATTAAAAGTAATTCGAAAAACTCTTGCCAACTTAAATTCACCACCTTGGTTGAGGTGTTAAGTTTACCCCCAGAGGAAAGACTTACCGACTTCGCCATCACAACAATTGTAAGCAATGTGACATTAAAGTTGAGTAGTCAGGGGTGCCCTACCCCCCCCCCAAGAGCAAGGGTCACACCCCCTAAATGTTGTGAAGATCCTCCCCTCCAAAAAGTGAAAAATATCTCTAAAAACTTCAATGGTGCAGTCTGTGCCATGACCCCCCTCCCCCCAGGTGGGCGGGCACACCTGAAGTAGTGCACTTCCTGATTGTTATTGGTTTGTATGGTGATAAATAATTAAAGGCCCGTATATTATGTTTAGTTTAAATTAGTGGTGTCCAATTCATGGCCCGTGGGACACATGTGACCTACAAGGCTGATCCATGTGGCACATGTACAGCTTTCTCTCGTGCAGTAAAGAGATGTGTAATTTCAATTAACTTCAGAAGAACATTTAATTCAAGGTCTACTTATTCTGCATAGTATTCTTTTACAATCATTGATTTACATTAGTAACAAAATTAGGCTTAATTATATAACGATTATGATATAATACAAATGCTAGAATTATCCTCCAATCTTCACAATTTAAGTTATTTTAAATATATTTATTTTAAGTTATACCAACTCAACATGAAATAAAACTAAATGATAAAAGAATAAATACCTTTACTAAACAGTTGCTTGTTCACAGATGAATGCAGTAAGTTTAAAGCAAAAGAAGATGGAAGGTCTCTGCATGTTGAACATAAAAGAATGAAATAATATTCCTTAAAACATCTCCAATATTCTTGTACTTTCTGATCAAATTCTTTAGTCAAACTTTTCATCATTAAACAGATGTGTTCACAGGATGAGTTCTAAGAAGATTCAGTAGAGAATGAAGTCATATAATTATACTGCAATAGTATATTTCTACAATACAAATTTATAGATTTAAATCCTATTTCTCAAACTAATATAAAAAAATACTAAGAAATCATGCTTCATTCAACTTGAAAATTGCGTGTCAAAAAAGATTATCCAGTATTACATACAGAAAGATAGTGGCTGAGTTTAACTCAACTTTGATTCCTGTGATCCAGGTGACTCAAGATATCAATCACTAATCAATAAAACCAACTGGATGTTCAAAAAGAATAATTTAAGCTCTTTTGTTGCATACCCTCTTTTATTAGTACATGATTTTTTGCGGTGGTAGCACTTTTTACAAAATACTAGGCACCAAAGTGGCTAGATTAGCTGCCTACGGTGACTTGCACAAACCCGCCTCTGGCAGGTTGGTGTAAAACTCTGTTCCTCCAAAGTACTAAAGTTCAACACCTTGGATGCTCTACTTCCAGGGGCTTTGCTTAGCGAAAGAAATTTAATTAATGTTTTTGGTATGTAAATTACATTCCTTCAAAGGTAAAGATGAGAAAATTATTGCATTAAAAAACGCATGGCCTGCATCGGTACCTTAATTAATGAGCAGGGCATTAATTTTCAGCACGGTTAGAATCTAAAATAATTCCATTCCCAGTTCATTGTGCACATTATAGCATAATTATTCTCGAATTATTCAAAAACTTCCACTTTAATCAAAAAAAGAGAGAAATTATACATGCAGGAAAAGAGGCCCTGACTGAGGCAAGATCAGTAGAGCCTTAGGAAAAGAAGAACCAAAGGTTGAATTTGGCATTGTGCCAAAATGTTTTCCTGCGGACGATAGAAATGTCCTTGAGAATAAATGTTTTAATTAATATGTCCTTTAATTAAAGTCGTGGAAAAACTAAACCTTCCTAAATATAACTAAGAAAAATTACGATTCTATTAATACCTGGTTTAATCGTTAATTCTCTGACATTGGAAAGAAGTTAGAATGACACACATAGATGGATAGAAAGATACACTCAGTTTTAATATATAAGATGAGACATTCAAAAGTGTGAACAGTGCAACTAAAGTTACCTTTTCTGGAGATATATATACAGGAACAAATCCAGATTTTTTCCAAAATCTGCAAAGACAGGATTTTTTTGTATCAACTTTTAGCAACAAATAAAGTTTTGACAAGTTTAAAAAAAGTATATTTTTTTTATTATGGCAGTTTAAAAATGAATTGAAGCCATTCCATGTTAAAAAGGATCAAAATTAAAAATGTTTTCAGCTGTTCTTATTAAAAAAAAAAGCTTTTATATTAAAGTCCAAGGTGAATTGTACTGAGAAAAACTATGTTGAACAATTTATTAGAAAATTTTGTTTTCTGTAACCTCCCAGCAGTTTTAGAGTTGTGTTTACAGTTATTTATTTGATTGGTGATTGCCCACCTTACTGGGAGAATTAGGTTCTTTAAGTAGCTTTCCGATTGTTTCAGCATTGGATATTTTGTCATGTGTCTCTTCATTAGACTAAACAGAGTGAAATTTGAAAGTGACTCTTTTTATTTGATTTTTCTCTTAAAGAGGTTGCAATTGACAAAGCTTTGGATTAAGAAAGTGATGGATGCCAAATTCGGTCAAAAGTGGAAAAAGTGAAAAAAAAAAAAAAAAAACCAAGGAAATTCCTCAAAACTGAAAATGTTTAAAAAAATATGTATAAAACCAAGTAAACACTCTAAATCAGTTTGATGTTTTTATAGAAGACCAAATTCACAAAAGAATTATAACTATTTTAGAAGCAAAGATGTGGTGAAGAAAAAATAAGAAACATTTTATTCATAGTTTGCAGAAAATAAATTGTCTTCAGTGGAAATCTACCTTTCCCTATTTTGTTCTTAGTTCATCATAAACCTTTATAGAAGTTTCAGTTAAAAATGGTAACACTCAAGACAATTAATACATTACTCACTTTAACAGTTCAAGGGTTAAATTGAAAGAAGCAAATAAATAGTGCATTTGCTCAGTTTTTCTCTCTGATAGTTGATATAATAACTTTTCAGGAGATGAAACATTACTTTCAACTTTACTACATTCAGCAGTTTCAGGCGAAAGGCAACCAAAGTCTTCATCCAACGAAATACATTTTCCTTCATAAAATTCTTGCAACAGTTGTAATGCTCGAATACCATAACCCATCTACAAGAAAAAGCAACATTATGAAATAACTTTAAAAAAAGAAATTAACGTACTGATATCATGAGAATAAAAGACTATTAAAATAGACATATCATAAATTTTTGGTTTGAATTTAGCAATATTTTTTAATTAAAAAATCATGCATTAAATTTGAAAAACTTAGGAAACAAAACATTTACCTAGGAGCAGAAGTAATTATTGAGAAAAATCAATATATTTGTGGCACAAAGTGCCAGGCTTAACTTTTGATTACAAAAAAAAGAAGTCATTTTTTTCTTTAAAACTCATTTCCAACAGTAAACAGCCTAAACTATGACAACCTAACCTGGCAGCGTCATAATAATGTGATTAGGATCTGCATAGTTTTCACAATGTGCCAGATTAGCTTTGCCCCTACTATACAAATGTGCATGAAATTGAAATGAGGTACGAGAGCTCCTATGAAAATTAAGTCCACTGCACGCGATCAAATTTAAGGTATAAGGAATCCATCAATGCATAAAGCTCTGAGCTTTAAAATAAATGTAAATCTAAAATGATGCGCATATACACATTGACTACTTATATAAGTTTCTGAAAGACATGCTACAATGATATCATTATAATGCTGTGTGATTTGTGTGTTGAACTCCTCCAACCAAGTTAGTCAATGACATTATTTTAGGTAAAAACAACACTAACACTAGCTTAGTTTATCTTATAACAAAAAACAAGCAAAAGTAAAAATGATAAAAGTATTTGGAATACAGTTTTTATAGTCATCTCGTTTATAGCTATATAGTCATCCTGCTGGCTTTGGGAATGATTTTTCATAGAAAATATTTTTGAAAAGATCATATTAAATGCCCACTTTTGAAAATTAAAAAGCAGAATACTGTCTTAGCTCTTTTTTTCTTTTTGAAAGAGGTGAGCTCAGTCTAAAAATTGCAAAAGATTTTGAATATTGAATATCAACACATATAAACTTCTAAACATGCAAAAATGTCATCACAATGTTGGCCATTCACCATGCATTGAAACATTAGTAAGTCTGTTACAACAGCAAATTTAAGAGCTGGTAAGTTAAGTGGTTATTGATAACCCATGCAAAATTTCAAACCAGTTTAAATTTCATTCTGATATAAAATCGGACAAAAGAGTCCCGTCAATTCTTTGCGACAAAAACTAAAAGTTCACTACTATTGTAATCGCAAATGAAAGCGTATTATGACATCTGTAGTTAATATGCAAAGACTGATGTCATTAATTTATTCATACTGATTGGGTTTCAACTGCCATTACTGAAAAATGTGTTAAGTGTTCTGGGCAATACATTTAAAAACAAAAATATACATTTAAATACAAGTTGTTGAGATTTACGCAGTGAAAAAATGAAACAAGGCAGAAATTAAAAAGCATTTAGTTTTATTTGTAAATTCAAACGTTAAAATCATGTTCAATATGAACTTCATGCACAAACATGTTACCTGAATGGTCAACTTGCCTTTTTAACTAAAGACACAAGTTTTTATAAGAAAAGAAATGATAATGCTGCAGCAAAACGTGTATGGCGTCACAATGACAAATCGGCAAGAAAACTTCACTGCCGGTTCGTCCCTTACATTTGCACGAGAAAATATCGGAAACAAAATTAAATCTCAACACAAGTATATATAAAAAATTACTACTTACTCGCCTATAATGGGGATGAGAGACAATGTCAAGTATATGAATTCCCTGTGTGCTCTCCATTGTAAGCCCATTATCCTAAAAAAGAAAAGGAAAAAATATATTAATTAAAACAAAATACATTTTCCCACACAAACAGAACATTGTTAGATGAAATACGGAAAAATAAGGAAAAAGCTGCATACTTTTTTATTACTATAAGCAAGTTCTAGAATTATTCCTTGAACTAATGCTTGTGTACAAAAGAAATGATTGGAAAGGAGTGGAGAGATGTTGAAGTATATGAAAACAGGGGGTGCCCCTCCCCCCCCCCCCAAGAGAAAGGGTGCACTCCCCTAAATATGAAGATGACCCTCCCCCTAAAAATGAGAAAAATACCCCTCCAAACAACGTCCCTAAAAATTTCAATGCTGCAGTCTGTGCCATGGGATTGATAGAATTAGCGCTACTGTCACTCCTCTTTACTTACCATTTATTTAACTTTGTTTACATTCAGTTAAAACGCCGCTCTGTTGCATCACATGATGTTGTCGGCAATCCCATGCTTTTCGCTTGTTAGAGGGCGACACCTGTATTAGACTATTATGCAGATTCATACACGTGGTTAGCCATGATTGGTTGCTGTGTTCTGCATGCGTATGGGAATCATCTGAAAAGGTTCATATTCTTCCAGACAAAATGAATTTCAGGAGTTTTCAGGAGTCAAAAGCAAAATTTTCAGGAGTAATAATACGAGCGGTGTTTACAAGAAAATTAGTCTCAGTAACATTTAATCTACATTGCTGTCAAATTTTGAATCGATTAGTAATTTTTTTTTCACACACTATTCAATAAAAACTATTCTAAAAAAAAAAACAAAAAAACCCAGAATTAAAAACTGGATTCAAAATATTTGAAAATAACAGGAATACACAAAATATTACATATATATCGGCATATCATCAGTACTAAATATACTACAATATAGCAATAGCACTACTAATTAGCAATATAGAAAATATGCTTAATAGCTGTTGCTGTTAACACAAAAACTAGCACATGCTCTTGGTTCATTCTCTAGTGGCAGTTACAATCAGTAACCGTAATAGGAATGTTTGAACAGAGTAACAGATCAGTCGGTTTGAACATACCCCATGTCTTTGCGAAAAGCACTGGGTGCTCTGTATAATATGAGAATTTTGATTGGTTGCCAGCAATTCAATATGGCTGCCTAAACGGAGATGACATGGAATTGAAATTAGCGATTGTTGTTAAAAATTATTTTCAGGAGGAGAGGAGAAAAATCAGGAGATTAAAACAAAAATTCAGGAGTTTTAAGGGCCCTTAGAAGAAAAAATTAAATTTCAGGGGTTTTTCAGGATTTTCAGGAGGCGTACGAATCCTGATCTGACAACTTTCATGTCCCATCATGCATCGATATGTTAATTTGGTTTTGAGATATCACTTACGGAGCACTCACTCTCTGACTCACTTTTCTCACGCGAGGTAGCGAGTTGCTACTCTCTACTGGTTAGGCTGCTTAGCCATTTTACACAAACGTTGAGCATGTGCTAGTCGCAAGGAAGATGTCGACTCGGCCATATTAGTTTAAACTTTTAATTATTTGTTGTTTCTTATCAGATGAGCAGCCAAGTCAGAATAAACTGGTTGTCTTTTCACATATTTTTGTTTTTAAGTTGCTTTTAATGTTTTAGTTAGAAATAAATGTTATTGTTTTAAAGTGTTTTGTTCAACAACAAACTTCCAACCACTGAACACTCTGCAAAATATTGACTAAAGGATATTAGATGTCTGTAGCATCGGCTAAGACAACAGGGGTACCCCTGGCACACCTGATGGAAGGTGGGTACCTCTGATGATAATGAGATGAAGATAATTAAAGTAACTTAAGCATTTGAGAGAATTAGAACAAAGCAAAAGTAGCTTTAGAAGTATTATCAACCTATACATTTATTTGTGTGTGTACTTGTATGTGCAAACTTATATGTTTAATTCAAGTTCTTAAAATACATAATGTAAAAAGAAAATAACAATAAAAATTAATATATTGAACCTTATTTGAAATTTTCCAATCTTGAAAACACTGGAAATTCAAAGTTGTATTATTGCTTCCACAATATATGATGTTTTGAGGAATTACATTTTCTACATGGACCTAAAATAAAATATACATAATCAAGGGAGGTAGCAAAACATTTTACAGAAAACATCATGATACAATACAATTGCTCATTCAGATCTGTAGCACTTTTCACTGCGCCTTGTGGAAAGTTAGCTTTAAATTTTCGAATGCTGAAATAGTAAGCACTAGTGAAACTTCAGTAGGGTGAACTTCGATGAGCTGAAAACTTTGACAAGCCGAAGGGAAAATCTATTCCTATCTAACTGAATGGGGAATTAATATTATTTATTTTCAATAAGTCGAATTTTGAGTCAAAATATTCGATAAGCCGAATTTTATTTCATGATCGCTGTCGGATTTTGCTTGCTAACATTACTTCATAAATCAAAGTCCTCCCCCCCCCCACCAAATAGTATCAAAAGATCATTAGTAGTTATCAAAAGATTTCTAGAGGAGTGAATGTAATTAATCATGGACATAAATTTAAAAATTGAGTAGAGCTTTTTTACAAAAGAAAATAAACATTAAATTAATCAGATTATATGAATTTTGTTGCAGTTGATGATGAAATTTAAGTCACAGAGTACCGAACCGATCAAGATATTTTATCATGCATAAATAAAAATAGCAAACATGTTTCTGGTGTTGAAGAACTGGCACCAGTGATAAAATTACCTTTTATTCAATGAAGAGCAGCATCTGTATTACACTTTTTTATTCAGATTTTTTTTAAACATCTTTTTTTTTTTTGGTAAGTAAAAACCATTATGTTTCAGCATAAAAAATTAACTTGTTTTCTAATCTAATACAAACTCTTGAATTAATACTGCCAGCCCTGCTTAATCGTGTAACGGATAAACGAATACCCCGCTTATATGAATAAAACATCCCAGAACTGAATATTTCCCCATGGACGAAATGTTAAAGATCCCTGCTTAATCAAATAATTTCCCTGGATAGTCGAATAATATTAATCAGCTTCCGCAAAGATTTTTGCTGAGAAAATTTTTGAATGTTAGAAATAAATTAAGTAAGAACAATTATTGACATTAAAATATAAAGTAATATTTATCATTGACAGTGGGCAAGAAAAACAACACTCATATTCCATCAAAATGTTCCCACTATTCTATCAAATTAATTTTGTCTTTGTTATTACAAAAAAAAATATTGTAGTCAATAATTAAATGAAATTACACACACAAATATACTCATATTAGACAATGATAAATTAATAAATATTAAATCTAAGATACAGTAGACGAGGAGAGGGAAAAGGGAGCCAGAAAAGTGTTTCCAATAGACCTTGAGCAAGCAATCTCCTATTATTGAATTTTTCAAAAAATAACATACTGAAAAAAGGAGCCAAATCAACGATTTCATAACTCAAGTTGTAAGTTATTTTTTATAATTTTCATATGTACTTGTAATTTATATACCAATTATGAACTATTTTGTTGTTTATTTAGCTTATTTCAAAAACTTCTTAGCAGTAACATTAATTATTTCTTTTATATAGCTATTGATTTGTTATTGTAATGATTTGAGACAAATATTGTCAATATAGAAAGATAAATAACATGTCCCCGCTTTATCGAATAATATTTCTTGAAACCGATGATATTCGATTAAGCGGGGCCGACAGTATTGCAATTATATTCCATGTTAATTATGTCAAATAGATATATGATCTTCTCGATTCCTTATTCTATCAATTTTTGCTCATAACTTAAATTTATTGAGTTTTAGTAGCAGAATTTTATTTTATTCTACAATTTTATTTTTGTTTTCAATGAGCTGAATTTTCGATAACTCGAATTTTTTTCGCTTTCCCTGCAATTTTGACCTATTGAAGTTTTACAGTATTGTGTTTCTCAGGAAAAAGCCCCCCCCCCTTTTTTTATTGTTTCTAATGCATCTGAATTTGCTGCAGTTTAGGGGTAAATATTGGATTCTTATTGTGCAAAAATAGAGTTTTACTTCTATTTTAAAGAGGCAATTGGGAAGTTAATTTACTTTTGTTGGTTTTATTAAGAAAGTCAAATGGAAAGTACTAGTCTGAGGATACAGTGGTGTTAAACCTGATAATCACTTTGGGTGTATCTCATTTCTCGATGCATTGAGCCTTCTTGTTGCCTCCTGGCAAGCGTGGTAATCATGGGCTAGTTTTCTTTCAGGGGAAAAAAATAAAAATCAAAACCAGCTTCTAAAATATTGCTCATAACTGCAGTCAACAATGTACTTACATTACACATAACGATTTTCCTTGTCTTAATGCATAGTTAGAAACACATAAAATGTACTAAAAATACATTTTTACACATGCAATTCAAAGTTTAATTCTTAAAATTTAGTACAAAAAACATTGCATTCACTGCCCTTAAGCCAGGGCTTAAGGCAGAACTGCAAGCAAAATACTGATATCCCAGTTATAATGTCCAGAGACTGCAGTTTTGTCCTTGTTATGGACTCATTAGTCTAGAATAGTTAGTATCCTAGCTAGAAGTAGATGTTCTCTCATTGAAGCGGATATCACCAAAAAGACTCCAGTTTTGTTCTTGTATGCAGTCTCTGGTAGTCATAATCGGGCTGTTGGTATTTTGCATGCAGCCGTTACCTACTGCTTATTATATAAGCTTTTGCTTTCATTTTTGAGTTGGAAGTTAAGTGCCTTTTGATCACAAGTTGTACGATAGGCTGATTTTTGAGACAGGAAAGCAGAGCTGTTTTGCACCCATTGCATAACTAAACCTAATTATGATTTTGAAACAAAAAAAAAATTAATCACCTATTTGCTGTGCTTTCTGGAAGTCTGAATAATGTATTTGTGTGCTTATGAAATTCCAATTAATACTTTTTTATGGTATCTTTAAAGAATAAAAGTAGTATTTTTTTATTTGGTTAAAAATTTTAATTTTCATATAAATAATATTTTTGTTCGGATTTTTTCCCCAGTTAAGAATCACATCAACCTACAATAGTACAAGAATATGAATACCTAATTATGAATGGGATGCTTCACTTGTCAAATCGACTAACTCCATGAAACAAAAAGTAGAGAAAAGTTATGAAGAAGATGGTGTTAGTCATAGGAGTAAATAGGCCCTTGTGTTACTTTCTGCCATCACATGGTCAGAAATGCACCAAACCAAAATTTTAATACAAATTCACATGCTAAGCATTGATAAAGCACTCTCAAAGCAAAAATGAGGATTTTTTTAAAAAAAGTGGAGTTAATCGATTTGGCGATTGAGGCATCCAACTAGCAATGTTAACAAAATCCATAAATTAATATATAACAAAGCAAAAAGAATTTTATGGTTAGGTTAAGAATCTCTGTGCAAGAATCTCTATTAATAGGTTTAATTGCTTATTGTTTCGCATTATAAACTTTGAAAAAATAGCAATTAAAAATACTTACTTTTCTGCAGAAAATTTGGTATTTCTTGTACCACATTGTAAACTGAAAATATTAGCTTTTTTTTCAGTGACTACAAACAGACCACATTGAATAGCATCCAGAGATGTAGTTTATTTTGGGAATGATTTTTAAAACTTTCGCAACCCCTTTAGAGAAACGAATAAATCTTAAGCATCATACTAAAATTGTTAGGAAAAGTACAGAATCTCTAAATATGTAATATTTCTTCAATGTGCCAGTTAACAAGGACACAAAATTGAATCAAGGGCCTATTGAGAGAGATTCTATTGTTTTCAAAAATATAGAGTAAAAAATACAGAATGAGCACAAATGATGGACTCAATTTCAAAAAATCAGTCCTGAAAAACTACTGTACATATTATAACCCCTTTGATGTGACCCAATGAAAAAAAAATCACATGGCATGTGAAACAAACTGGATTACAGATCAGATGAATATTGCATAACAAAAGTTTTATACACCGAACAGCTGAAAAGAAACTAGGCATATTTCTCTTGATACTTAGGTATCCCATATTATAATACAAACAGTAGTTTTAAAAAGATGATTTTTAATTTTTTTTATTCATGGTTTGTGCTCACAATGTATTTAGCGAGATAGAAAAATTGCAAATAATAAGAGAGTTTAGACTAACCAATATTGCACATAAAATTTCTGGAGATGATTTCATAGAATTTGAATGAGGTGGTAAAAGACAAAATATGTGGTAATCTGGATCATTTGCAATTTCAAGAATGTAATTTGCTGATATTGTTCTTTTGGAAGAGTATAATAAAGACATAAACTGTTGTAAAAAGGTTTCTGCATAACTGTTGCGACTAAAGAGAGTTTCACGACACACATACAATCTGGATATTTCTGTTAAGGTGATAAAATAAAAACCAAATCTGATAAGTAAAAACGAAATTTAAAATTAATTTTCAAATTCAATACAAAAGTAGATTTGTAAGGAATAGAAAAAAAAAAAAGAGATTTCTTATACACAGAGATAAATAGAAACATTTTTTAAACAAATATTTGACAACTAAAATAACAGACTGCTTAAAATTGGAAGAATGCCATTTTATTTTGGCTACACGTTAAGTTGGTTATTTATCCATAATTGTGATTCAAATAAATATATCAAAGATTCTAAAAATTAAAAAAAAAAGAATAAATAATAATAACACACAAAGTTTAAATGATACTAGAATAATGAAAGGATACAATCTACACTCTTGTGGCTCAGGGCAACCATGAGTTAAGTGCGGAACAATTGCTGTTTGAAAGCACAGTAAATCATTGAGAAAAACTTCAACAACATCATCAGCAGCATAATTAAGATGTTCTGACAAGGATATGCTTTCAAATCTTTGCTCTAAAAATTAAAAAAAAAAGTTAGATAAATATCAATTTTGCAACATAAATAGATAAAAATCTAGTATGATATGTGCAGTAAGTAATCAATGAAACCAACTCGAGTTTCGTTTATTTCAAACCTGATTAATTTCTCCCAAATTTAACACTGCAAATACAATTAGTTATGCATTAAATATTTATTTATTATACTAAATAAGTAAAATTATACTAAATAATTAAGTTCTCACTATCCTATGTTTTCTTATTATATTTGAATCTTCCAATTTTAATAAGTAAAGAATCCTTATCAGTCACTCGTAAAATGCTTCAATTTATTTACAATGCAGGCAATGGTAAGTGTTTCTTCTATTTTGAAATATTCAGCATACAGAGGAAAAAGATCTATGCCTGCTTCGCAAAAGTATGCAGATGTACTAAGCTAGGAGGGGGGGGGGGAGGCAAGATACAATCTGTCAAAAATGGCACTTTTTGACGCATTAAAAGGCACTATCCATTCACCCTGTAGAAGTAGTTGCAGCATTACACAATAATTTGCAAAACAACCAGCAACACAATTGGGAGGGGGGGGATTATACTTGAGAGGAAATCTTTGTCTAACATTAAGAAAGCAGTGCACAATTTCATGCACTACAAACTATTCATTTTTTTGATGTAAAGTATACAGAATTTTCCTTGAATCTTGAAGAGATGCTGGCCAAGTTCATTTGTGAAATTAGTATATCATAAAAAAACAATAATAAATAAATAAATAAATTTAAAAAAAAATTTGAAAAACTAAATTAGACACCAAAAATAGAATGTCACCGATAATTGTTAAATTCAACAAAAGTAAAATATTAATATTACTTTGCAAGAAATTTAACATAGACTCTATATTATATTTGTTGTTATATTTTTTAATGTTTAGTTTTGAAATTTTACCAAAACTTCCTTCCTTAAAATCTCTTTATCTCGGATTTTTTTCCTTTTCCACAAAATTCAAAATAACCAAGTTTGAATGTAGAATATAATGCGTTTCCAGATGATTTATTATTTGGGTAAGCTTTGATAAAGTTATGTTCTAACAGAAAACTATACTTTGTTGAAATCAAATTATCGGTCTAAGAAATAATAACTTATTTCCAGAACTAGGGATATGCTTACTGATTAACTGATGTTGATTTTCTCCTAGGTGAAGTCAAGCATTTAAACATGGATGTGGTAAAATTATTTCTGATTTAACAGAGTGTTTTCAATCGAAAAAATGTACTTGAACTTTCCAAGAAAGGCCTGCATTCTATCAAATTCACTTATTTCTCATGTTTGTGTAAGATGCTAGATACTTGACCCAGATATGAAATTATAGCTACATTGAGAAACATGAAAGATGCAGACTTTCACAATGCTATTGATTTAATGACTCTATGCTATCTTTTTTAAAGAAAATATTTTCTTATTAATGCACTGAAGAAAGGTTTTCCTGTCTTACTGTCAATTGCCAAGGATGTATCAGATGTAGAATGGAAGCTAATGGAAATTTAAGAAGATAGAACAGGTAAAACAATTTAATTTTCAACTACAGAGTTCTCAAAATAAGTTTCAGAACAATAGCATACTAAAATCAAAGAGTGCACAAAGAATAGACCCAATTTCAAACTTTGTGTTGTTCTGAATCATTGCTTCAAAGTTGGTAAAAAAAATAAAATATCAAGCTATTTTAATCATTCAACACCTAACTAAGCAAAAGCAAACTACCGTGTTATCCTGCATTATCTGGCATGTCGGAAAAAAGGGAGGTTGACCAGCATGCCGGGAAACCCGAATTTTACGACACGCCGAATAATTCAAGGTTTATTTTGCAACAAAACAAAAGTAAATTTCCCCATTCAGTTCCAATCAGAAAGCAAACCAGTGTAAGGAAAAAAATAAATAAGCATCGAAAGTAACCTCTTTTCAAAAAAAATTGTGCATTGCAAAAATATGTGCTTGTTACTTATGGTAGGTCATTATTAACAGATTTAATTATAAGCCAATAAAGTAATCAATTCAGAAGCAATCATTGTTTCTGCGATTTGTTCATAGTTTTTTAAATAAATTATTTTAGGTTCTAGAGAGGTAAGTTTAACTTATATTTATTGAATACCTATGGTAAATTTTTTAGCACTAGTTTAGGGATGGTTCTTTTCTGATTAAATGTTTGCTTAGTTTTAATTTAATTTTTATAAAATTATGCGCTATTAAACAATATTTTTCTTGTTAAAATAACAAATGACATTGTTACTAAACATTTTGACAAAATTAAACTATTAATTAATGCTAATAGGATATGTATAAAACTTATTTTTTAGCATTTTTAAGCTGAACATATATTTTTTATAGTATTATTATTTTTTTCCTAATCTCTCGATTTTTCCGGCATGCCGCTAAGGATCAGGCAAGTGTTATTGAAAATCTGGTGACCCCCGAATTTTGTGGCATGCCTTGAGTGACAAAATGTTTGCAGTGAAATACTAAGATAGAGAAGGACAACATTCTAAAGGCATGCACGAACAAGTCTTCAATGTTTCTTTTACAAAGCGCTTAATAGAATCATAGGACTATATTATAATAACATTTAGGTTTATAGTAATTTTATAACAAGAAATCAGACTAAGAAGTTTTTATTGAACATGTTAAATTAATCGTTTGTTTGCACCAATTATCTGCTAGATCTGCCAGTGGCTTTCAAAGCAGGCTAAGCTCACACTGATGCTTGTATTACAATGAGTTAAAAATAAACTGAATAGAAGAAACAAGAGAAAAAATATATATTCACCAACAGATGTGAAATTCAGTTCTTTGCTTAATTTATTACTACTTCCTAGTAACTTTGAAGATTGAAAATCCTTAATAATGCTTTCATGTAAAAATTTCCCAGATCCACCACAGCTGCAATAAATAAACATATTTAAATTAAAAAAATAAAATAATCAACAAAAACTGGACATTTAGTTCATTACAATAACACAATAATTAATCTGCAACTAACTAATAGTACTTTTAGATTGGTATCATGAAAATGAATCTGAGCTTTGCAGAACAAAAGCCATCAAAACACCAGTAGGAACATTTTTGCAAAGCTTATGCTTAAAATAAAATGTAATGCCATTGAGATTTTTAGAGGGGTGGTTGATTTTACACGGGTTTTGGTGAATCTTATCTTTGGAGGCCACCAAACTTTTTTCTGGAGGGGATTTGCCAAACTGAGTCCAGAACGAAAAAACCCGTCTGGATTTTAACATGGATGACTAAATATATTTTATTCAATAACTTATTTAATTAAATACTCTTAGCTAATAAATTTTGTATTTGATTGTTCAAGACTGGCACCATCCCACACACACATATATATATATATATATATATTATTGTGTTTTTATTGGTTTGGTGTATGTCTACTTTAGTATAATTTACCAACTCAATTTTCACCCACTTCCTGTGATCAAATGCTTTTGAAATTTGGTATGCGATCTCAGATCCAATGGTGATGCAATGTTCTATAATCAAATAAATCAATTAACGATTAATTATTAGTTTATTTCAATTTCTGCATAAATCTTTAAGCATGGCAAAAAAATGATCGCAAAAATTATAACTAAACATGCATAGACCCCTAATTTTGCTGCATCAGATAAATTCTAATTTTCCAAGATAATTAGAACATGTATTATAATTGTTTTAAACTAATTTCATACTAACATGGGAGTGAGCCTTCAATTGAAAATGTATTGTTGAGCATAGTCATTGTTGAACAATGCTTTAATTAAAATGTATCTCAAATTCTTAAAGCAATATAAAAATAAAAAATAGAAAATGCTATGCATATTTCAGATTGGTGAACTTTCAATGAAAAAGCTGGAAAATTTCAATGAAGTTTTAAGTTGAGTTATAACTTAAAGCACATATATGTGTGTGTGGGTTTTTTTTTTTTTTTTTCTCTGCTTAGATCATCTTTGGTATATTTTTGTAATCATCTTTGTGTTTCCAGTTCATTTGCAGAGAAATAAATGTATGACATTTTTATAATTCCACATAAAAAATATTCTACTTGCTAAGATC
The DNA here is from genome assembly GCF_026930045.1 of Uloborus diversus. Taxonomy (NCBI): domain Eukaryota; kingdom Metazoa; phylum Arthropoda; class Arachnida; order Araneae; family Uloboridae; genus Uloborus; species Uloborus diversus. The sequence goes on along the minus strand of NC_072738.1, from coordinate 148,599,418 downwards.
TTATGTGGAGCATAGAAATTTAAATAAAGCTAAATGTTTTTTATTTACAATGTCATTTATGGTGCAGTTTATTGTGTTTAAGTTTACTTTATTGACTGAATAAATTCACCAAACTCTGTCATAGTCAATTTAACCATCTCAGTCATTATCTGATCGAAGTATATAAAATAAATGGAACATTTCAACTGTGCAAATCTAAAAAACAGAAATTAATTAATGAAATATAAAAGTTTTAAACTACCATGTTTTTAAAATGAACTTAAAAGTATAAAATAATTTCTCTAAGCTTCATGTAGATTAAAGCCCTATATAGTTTCAGAATTCTTTGCAGGTTGTCTGGAAAATTTGTAATTGTGAGTTTTCCATGTAAGTGCTTAAAAAGAAAAACATGGGGCGCACATACAATAGATACCGACAAATGTAAAGGATAGCTATCAATGAGAAAACTTACACCTCAGTTTATACTATTTGAAGAGCGATAAAATTGTTTTTTGTTAAATTTTAAATGCATTCATTGTCTGTTGAGTGTGCCCGAAATTTTTTCTTTTAAAGCTTAAAAGTATTTTGATAGCTATTAAATCCAACAATCACAATATTTCTAGACAATCTGTAAGAAAATTCTGAAACTGTATAGGGCTTTGAAGCTACATCAAACTTAGAGAAATTTAAACATTTTAAAAACATGGTACAGTGAAACCTGTGTAAGTTGACCACTTGCGATGCAGTACTTTGGTGGTCAACTTAGACAGGTGGTCAACTTATAAAGGGGGGGTAATGATTTTTTTTTTTTTTTTTTTGTCATTTCTTGCACCATGTGTTCATTTTTTGACTAATTGACACTTATTCTTTCTTTTAAACTCACTTTCATTGTTTAGCATTACTTTGAAACAATAATTTAAAATGTTATTCAATTATTTTTAGAGATTATTTTCCCAGAATGACATATAATGTGTCATGCAAATTTAAAATTTCAGTAAATTGATCAAAAAAAAAGTCTTATTGTTTATGAAAAGTTACTCATTTGGTATTAATAGTTCCTAAAAATTCATAGCTAATCAAAAATTACAAATTTTTAGCTTTATTTTTTTCTCATATACATTTATAACCCCATAATGATCTACTCAAACTCAAAAGGAGGTTTAGTTATGCTGCTGTTTCATTTAGTTGGTAAAATGCTGATCTGGCATCAAAAATATTCTTGAAAGCTATAAAAAAAACAATAATAAAAAAATAATAATTTGCTAAATAAAATTTTAAAAAGTAAACCAAGTGGTCAACTTACAAAGAGTTTTTTTACAATACTCCGAACCAAATTTGATGTTCATTAGTGGTCAAGATAGAGAGGTGGTCAAGTTACAGAGGTTTTCCTTCATTATATAAGATAGGACTAATTCCGTTCCAGACAAAAGCGGTCAACATAGACAGGTGGTCAACTTACAAAGGTGGTCAACTTTACAGGTTTTACTGTATCTTAAAACTTTTTTAATTTATTGATTATGTAAAAGTAACTTAACAGGATTTGTTAGTAACAAAATCTTGGGAGGGGAGAATATTCCGGATAATTTTCTTATTTAAATATAGAAAGTTCCCTGATTTTATAATCTTGACTACCACATATCTATAAGATAGAATCACAAAAAGGCAGCATACCTGCTGTTTTCTCTAGAAGCACAAGCAGATTTTAGTAAGAAAAAAAAGAAGCAAAAATTCGAAAATCTGATTGGGGAAAAACATTTAGGTTACATTCAAAATACCTAAAGACTAAGCTTTCTTTAATTAAATGTTATTCAGTTCAATATTTAACTGCATGACATTTCAAAACTCGCACTTATCTTATTTAGATTAATTTTTTATCATTTTTTGTTGGTTTTGATTTCAAGGGTTTGTTAGCAGTAGTTTTAAAAAATAATTTTAGAATGTTTTGTATGTTTTGTGCAAAAAAAAAAAAAACGGTTTTCTGGTGCTCTAATGAAAAGAAATTCCTAAAAGGAATACTACAGAGGATTGGCAATTTAATGATGGTAGATTATGATTTTCGCTAATGTTTTGAGAAATTTTGAAGATACCCTGATAATTTGTTCAAGAAAGTAAAATCTTCATGAAAAATACCCAACTTCCAGGTTTTGTTACCTCCTTGCAAGATGTTATTAAAATATGCCTCAATAAATACTTTATACCTATCAACTGTTGAGGACATTAAGAGCACATGAGAACCAGCAAGTCGTTTCAGTAATTGAAAAGGAATTGCTGCAGCATCTTCAATAATTACAAGTTCAGCTTGTTCCAATTTCTGCTCAACATCATTTGGATAAATAAATCGAACAGCTTGAGGATGATGCTTAAATACATTGACACCAATTAGAGCCTTCTGAAATTCAGGATTCACTGATTCTATTACATCATAATCTGTATCCTCCTGGTACGATAAAGGAAAAAATCTGTTAGTAATTCATTCATTTTTACTCTAGCAGTAACTGTAAGATAAAATATTTGCAGTATCTCCTTGAAAATGTAAACTGTGAGAGAATTAATGCATTTAAGTGTTTCTGTATTTTAGCAAAATTTTTGATTATTGAAAAAATATATATATTCTGTTTTTGAAAAATTAAACTATAATTTAAATTTTTGCTCATTTATCAAAAATGGTATTTTTAAATAGAGATTTATCTCTTACACACCTGTTTAAGGGAGTAAGAAGTAGCAAGCAAAATACTTAACAATAAATCATTGGGTCCAACGTCACTTAAACTTTTCTTTTTGTGCCTCAAATACAGGCAGTGTTATTCTACAAAATGAGACTGGTCCTCATCATGGCACATTTTATCAACAGAAACATCTGAAGTACCAAATAGTTTACAGAAGTATTTCCCCTTGAAATAAAAAAGTTTTTTTTATTTTTAAATCTGAGTTTTACAAAAGATGATCTTCAAAGTTAATAGGTCTGCTGGTTTGGCATTGGACCAGCAGGATATAAATTTTAGCGGTTCATGAGACCAAGTTCCATTCTTGTTTTTCTTTTAAAAATTCCAAGCATCATCATTTTTTGTATCTATTGAGAGAAAGTGAACACCTTTATTAACAATTCTTAGGTTTTCTTACTAAGAAAAGATAAAGAAATTTCTAAAGCATTATAACATTGTTTTTCCCACCCTATTGCCTGTCTGTCTCCTAAAACAACACAGATTAGATCATGTTGGATTAATTCCTTTACCAGTATTGATGAACAGAAATATGCTTGTTATATTTTCTGTTTCTGGCTCTTGATTCTTCCCTTCACTCACATATGTCTATTACAAACTGCTAATTGACTCCATTTCACATATTAATTTTGTTTTATACATTTTTTTTTTTAAATTTTTCATAATTCAAAACCAGGACACAAGAATAGACACTAAATGTGTGTACAGACAAATGCAAGTTTGTGTTTACTGGTCAGCTGGACCAGCGACTTATTTTTAAAATTTCTATTCCTGAAAAAGAGTTTCATGGAATAAATGTTGTAAATAATGATAATAATAATAAAAATAATAGTAATAATAAAAATTCCAATTTGGTTAGCTTCATAAAATGACCTTATAAATTTATATTCAATAAATAAATAAAACAATGAATTATTATTTGAAGAATACATTTCGACAGTTAAGGTTTTTTATTGAATATAAAGCGCAAAAAAATTAGGTTTCATTAATCTGCTTGTTTTTTTATGCTTTAGTGTTAACCAGTTTTTTTTTTTTTTTTTGACTCTTATTGCTTAGTATGCATTCCTTTTTCAAGACGGTTTTCACTCACACACATATACGACTTCTTTTAGGTTTAGGGTAACGGCACCAGTAACCAGGGTTGGCCGAATTGGACCCAATTGGGTTGGACCCAATGGGTTTTTTTGAAAAAACCCACTTAAAAAAACCCATTATTTAACCCACTTTTGGATTTTTTTTAAGCTTTCTGAGAAGTTTTTAAAAAAATAATTAATTTAAATACTTTCACAATTTAAACTTCTTTTTTATTTGTTCTTCACCACCACAGACAATGAACATAAAAAATGAACTTTGAACTTTAATAGTATTTCTTAACTCTTAACGGCATTAAAAAAATACTTCAAAGATTTTAAATAAATGTATTTAACTTTTTTCTTTAATTGGTCAATAAATAACTCAAATTGTACTGACCAAGTCCCGTCACATCTGATTTTCTCAATATTTGTAGATTGTGCAGAGGAAACTAATCTAGTTAAAAGGCTTTCATGTGAATTATTTTCTGCTAACCAACACGTCACAAATCTCGAATAAACACAAGGTATATTTTTGAGAAATAATCAGATTTTTCAAACGGTCGACAGAAAACAGAACAGGTACAGTATTTTCATTATCTTACGAAAAGTTAAGTATTTCTTACTCTGTACACAGAAATAGAAAAACAGGCAACATAAAATTCAAAGAAATGTTTTGATTAAGCTGGAATTTCGTAAAAAGGGATTTAAACTACTTGAGGTTCTACCGTAGTTTTGCATAACAAAATGAAATACAATAAAGTAAAATGCAAAGAAAAAAATGTAGTAATTAAAAACAAACAATAGATCTTATCACTCGAGAAGTAACTTTGCCTTAACTGTTGGTAATAATGAAAATTAAAAAACCTCAAACTTCACCATTCTTGGGTTTTTTCGTTTTTTATACTTTTCTTCAGAAAACGCTAAATTTTAACTAGTTTTCCAGCTTTTTTTACCCGAAGACAATTTTTGCACTTTGTCCATATACTTACGCTACAATATGCTACAAGTACCCCACATTTTCCCTAAAAAAAGACAAAAAAACCCACATTTATTTTAAAAAACCCAACTTTAGTTGGGTTTTTTTGGGTTTTATTTAAAAAACCCCAAAAAACCCTGGGTCCATGGGCTTTTTTGAAAAAACCCGGGTTTTTGCCAACCCTGCCAGTAACAGACATGCTTAAAACATCACTCTCAGGTTAGCTCAATTTTCGGAGCCTTTTAAGGTATTTAGACTTTTTAAACCAGTTTCCTCTCATGCAACTACATTTCATCTAACGTTTAGCGGCTTCTGGATCCTTGAATGAGTTCTATTTTTTAATTTTATTGGCTCATTTTTGAAAAAAAAATCCGAGCCCCAGTAACAGACACCGACAATTGTGATGATACCCAGTAGCATATAGGATGAGGAAAGGAAGGGTAATGAACAGAATTCTTTTTTTCTCTTCAAAATGTGCAAAAGTTCTTTATTTTGAGAACTAATGCCTTATTAAATTTAAATAAACATGAAACACCGTTTGGCGTCTTGGTGGCTGCTCATAACCTTCCGCCACTGCCTTGTAAATACCAACTGGCACATAAAATTCACTCTGATAACACTAGATGGTTGCACCGTATTCATGGGTAGCAGCAACATCAGTTTTACCTGCCTAAAATTACTATTATTTAAATCCAAACTTACGACTGCCTGTTACTGGACCCTTGTCTATTACTGGTGCTGTTACCCTACTGAAAAATTGTTGAAATAATAAAAATGAAATTTTAAAATATAAATATAAAATATAAAATTACCTGGTAGTTTAAAGCATCTAAGCCTTTAAATAAAAACTGGAACACATTTTTCACTTTATTATAATTTAAGCATGACAAATATATATTTGAATAGTTCAGTGCTAAAGAGCCGGCAACAGCAAGTCCAAAAGCAGCTGATTTCCCTCTCCCTTTAGGGGATGAAACTGATATCACAGAGTGAAGAGTTCTTTTCTTGAGAAAGTCAAGTAATTTTATTAGTAAATTAGCCTGCTCTGTGGTTTGACAAAGTTTAATAAGAGGTCCAAGTATCATATCATTCTGATGTTGAAGCTGCAATTCTTCTGAGCAATTCTTAGACTCCTTAAAAAAAAAAAAAAACATACATATACTTTTATATTCATAAACAGGGTTTGAAAATATCATTTTTTTTTTTTTTTGAAAATATCCGATATTTTGATTTTTATCGGATGTTTTGACGCATATCCGATATTTTCGATCAGCACAAATTTAAGTCCTCAAAATAGTAAATGCATCCTCAAATCACTCTTTATTTTCTAATAGTATTATTACAATATGTAAACTTAAAATTAAAGTTTCTTTCATTTTTTATGTCTAATATTTCATTTTACATTTTTATCAACTTTAATAAAGTTAATTTTGTATTAGCTGTTTTACTCATTTTTCTTCTGTTAACTACTTTTAGTTACATAATTCAGAAATAAAATAAAAGTCAGCGCACATTCATAATTTAACTAGGCATTTTTAATCTTAATTAAAATTGTTACAGTACTGTTAATTTTATAATTATAAAATAAAAAAGGAATATTACATTATTTTGCTGTATTAATGATGTGTTAATACATCTTAAAAATATAACACATAACTTTTTAGTTATTTTTAATAATAAATGAACACTATTACTATGATTCATATAATTTTTTATACTGAAAATACTGTAGTTCAAAAAATAAATATCAAAACTATCAAAATATCATGATATTTTAAAATAAATATTGTATATATATCAAAATATCATGATACAGTTGGCTCTCTGTTTAACGACTTTCAAGGGACCACAAAAAATCGTCCTTAAGTAGAAATCGTCCTTAAATAGAAATTGTCCTTAAATAGAAATTGTCCTTAAATAGAAATTGTCCTTAAATAGAAATCGCCCTTAAATAGAATGCTTTTAAAACTAAAGTGGACCATCTGGGGCGGTGAAAAGCCGTCTTCAAATAGAGAAAGTCGTTAAATAGAGTGTCGTTAAACAGAGAGCCAACTGTATTTTAAAAATAAATATTGTATATATATCATGGTATCAATTGATCGATATATATCCGTAAACTCTGGTCATAAACATACAGAAGTAATAATTACACAGAGCATTTATTCATTTTGTTACAAGTGACCAATCAAGGCATTTTAAAGTTTGTTTTTAAAAAAAAAATAAGGTCTGCTATCTATCAGTGGAGACCCGGCTCAGACTTGTGCTCTTATGGAGGGAAATTACTTGCACAGGTTTTTTACCAACTGTTTCTTACACGCTATGTGAAAAGTGGTCTTTCAAGTGGTTATTTGTAGTAATAAGAATGATTTTCGTCTATTTTATTTGGTTTTAATCCTTTTCGGGGGACATTTTAATACACAATGGTAGTCTTAAAAAAGAAAAATAAATAGGTCATCAATATACCTGAAGGGATATAATGAAGTGATCCTCAAGTATTTCACTTTCATAAAAAAGTTATATTCGCAATTCCAATAAACTGGAGGGGGGGGGGGCGCTGCAGTCACTGTCTAATGACGGATGAAAAAGGTGAAACAAATAAATGCTGTAACTTATAACTTGCTTTGATGCTTAGTGAATTACAGCAATTTAACGTGTTTGTGGGATGCTTTCTTTTCTATGCTTCTGAAATTACATTACACCACAAACTGTCAGAAGAATGTAATTTACCCCAAAGAAAACACGTGGAATGGAATGTTTTACCTTTTTCTTTAGTAGTGGTAATCACCGCAAGGGAGCATATTCGAGCTCTGGAGTTGCTAATTGGCTTAAACATAACAGTAGCCCCATGGGGTTACTTTTATTTGTT